>NC_135428.1:20209924-20392594 GCF_051991245.1 Festucalex cinctus
TAAAAATATTTTCTTACATTTATGAAAGACTTGATTTATTGCACTTTATGACAATTCATAATCTTTTTAATTTATATTTACAATTATTGAATTAGAATTATGAAAACATTTTCATCTCATCCATGCTGATGTCAATGTTTGTGTAACACTTAAGTGGTTTTCATGAATGAATAAATCATTTAACCAGTTACTGCCTCTGCAAAATTTAATTTGGAATTTAATGTTTTGGGAAGTTTTTTTTAAATCATGTTCTTGATATTTAATAAGAATTGATGTTCCATATTTAATCGATAAGGGATTGAGCTGAAGTGAATCAAATTGAATCTGAAAAAAAAAAAAAAAAATCGAATCGAACGCATGTGAATCAAAATTGAATCGATTCAGGAAATTTGAATCGATACCCAGCTCAACAAGTATGTTGAACTGAAGTGACTAACAGGAAGTCAAACAGACATTAAATGAGACATATTTGTTTATAACCATTAATTTAGCATTTTAATCACTACTCTGCGTTTAATATGACATATGTAACAACAACACAAAAGAGCACCATCTGGTGGGTTACAGCCACTGTAATGCATTGTACGTTTTATACGATTTTGATACGACATGAAATGATTGTGGAGACAGGCTCACTTTTGATACCTGAAAGTCCATGTCTGTGCTTTTTGTTTTTGATTATTTCAATAGGGGCTTTTCCAAAGCAGGAACTTTTGGAGAACTTTTCAGTTTACCTTGGTAAAATTCAGTTTGCGCGTTTTTCCACCAACAACAATTTCAGTGGTAATTAAATTCCCCAGGGGGCATTCCCTTTCAATTTCCTTAGTTGGAACATGGCCGCCACATTGCCGTGCCTTTTAGCCTGCTCTAGTCTGTTTATCCAGGACAAGAGAGCAGCACCAATCTCTGTTTGTTGCCAGTAAACGGCACTGTGGCAAATTGTGGTCAATACTGGAACAAACAGACTTTGAAAGGTACTGTACATAGGGTCGTTTTAAGTGGAGCAGACTCTATTTGCTGACTGTTGAATCCGGGGCCCTTTGGTTCTGGGGTCGTTGAATCGATGTTCCTCTGTACTCAAACACCAAGACACAAAAATGTAGTCATGAACGTGCATTCACATGGATCTCCACAACACATATGTCTCTTTCATGTAGTTCTCATGCCTGATTAAGTCATTTTATTGATCGTGTTGCAGTGCAACAGCTGCGCGGTGAACGGCCTGCATACGTTATGTGCTCAATGTTGCCAGAGAGTTTTCATTATCAATTTGTGGTTAATGGGTTGAAACTCATTAAATGTTTATTCTATTCTATGTTGTACTATGAAGAGCAATCAATGCATGCTTTCAATTGAAGTGCGCTAGGTTGTAAGGTGACTGGACAATCCGTGCGTATGGCCTGCTTGTTGTTGATGCCTGCTTTTTCTGAATGCCGTCTCATCGCAACGTTTCCGGTCGCTCTGCTCTGGATTACCTCTTATGTTTTATCTCTGTCTTCTAGGGTCACAAATGAATCTGAGGGAATCAGGAGATTTGAGGTCACAAGGTCAGTGTGCTCGTCGTGTCTGAAATTCTTATTTATTGTGTCCTTGCGTTTGAGTATAATAGAAGTACAGTGGTACCTCTACTTACGAAATTAATTGGTTCTGGAAGAAAGTCTTAAGTAGAAAATTTTTTAAATTTTCCATGTAAATGCCTTAATACGTTCCAAGCCTCCCAAAATTCAGACATAAATGTTTTATAAAGCATAAAAATGCATCAAAACATATAACAAATACATGTTCCAATTAGATTATTGCACAATAAATGAGAGTTGTGCATAATGTAAAAAACAAAGAAAAGAGTAAAGAATAAAAATGATGGTCATTTACCTTTTTAACTGCTGTCCTCTTCGTTTTTTTGTAGGGGTGTGCCACAAAATCGATTCATAAAAGAATCGAGATTCTCATTTATTAATCGAATCGAATCGATATTAATATCCAAAAATCGATTTTATTTAAATTAGAAATGAAGAAGAAGGGGAAAAGGCAGTTGTAGCCCACATTCTGTTTTTGTGGGAAAAGGCAATACAAAATTAATAAATGTAAAAAAAAAAAAAAAAAAAAAAAGACACTTTAATGTCTCTATTTGTCATTTTGTCTTGCAAAGCAGACTGGAGTACATCATGACAATGTTGTGCATATCTGTAAATTGAAGCAGAAATCATCGAATCGAATCGAATCGTGAGACAGTCAAAGATTCCCAGCCCTAGTTTTTTGCCCTCTTTGGTTCATTTTCACTCCCAGAAGTGTTTTTGCCTGGTGTTTTGTAAAGAACTGATCCAATGATGTTCGTTTTGTTTTTTTGTTTTTTTTTTGTTTTTGTTTTGTTTTTTTGAGAGAGAACGCAAAGTTGTTTTTTTCGCCCAACATGTCACCTTACGTGCTCCGTAAACACTTCCGGGTCATCTTCCATGTGACCAAAAGCGACGAGGATGGAACGTTTGTAAACATGAAACAAAGCAGTGGGAAAGCTTTCCCAAAGCGACGAGGATGGAGCATTTATTTTCCCACTGCTTTGTTTACACGTTCCACCCTCGTCGCTTTTGGTCACATGGAAGATGACCCGGAAATGTTTATGGAGCACCTAAGGTGAAAAAAAAACAACTTTGGGTTCCCTCGCAAAACAACTGTGTTCTCTCGCAAAGATCGCGTTCCCTCACAATTTTTGAGAGGGAATGCAAAGTTGTTTTGCGAGAGAACGCAATTTTTTTTGTGAGGAAACATGATTGTGAGGGAATGCAAGTTTTTTTTTTCTTTCTACCATGTCACCTTAGGGGCTTCGTAAAACTGGTTATCCAAAATGTTTCAAAAAAACGGAATTTTGACTTTAAAGCAGCTATATGGAAGATTTAAAATTTCAAATCGCTACTGCCACCTGTGGCCGACAACAAACTGCACGCTCGTACACGCTGCGCGCACTTGTACGTGCACGACCTCATTACTGAAGACTGGGCTCTTCATATCCAATAAAACTATGTTCTCAGAGGTAAGAAGTTTTAGAATGTTATACAAAGCTGGCCACTTCACGGAATGAGACTCTCGATCCCCACTAAACAATTGATGTCCACGGGACGTGCAGATCATATTGCTTTAGTTGGTCCAAGTCCAGTTCTGTGCTGTATTCCAAAATGATGTGCAAATTACGCCAATTAATTGGACTTCATTCCGACGTAAATATGCGGTTCCATATTGTAGTCACCCCGCTCGACGGACGTCAACCGGATTCAAGTCATTATTAGTTTGTCGCCCCAAGTCTAGCGTCATTGTGCATTAGCCGAAAAGTGAGCCGTCATTTATGGAAATTGACGATTGAGAAAAACATAAAGACCCATTCACTGCTTCGTGTGATATGGCCGTGAATGTTATCGCCATTCAGTAGTGGCGTTCACATTCCGCTAGCATGATGTAGCTACAATAGGCGGTTTCACGGAGGAAAATAAGGCGACATTTAGCCTGACTGAAACACCGCGGAATGGAACGTCTGTTCTTCATAAAGTCATTCTGTTCTATTACATTCAACCTTGCCGCCCTTTTCACGCTAAATGTTGACGTCCACTTTCAACCCTAGTTACGACCGAGAAGTGATCGATCAAGAGGTTACTGCTATATGAAAACAACACTTTTTTTTTTTCTAAATGTCAAGATACTCGCTTCTTACCGTTTGGAGTAGAAAGAAAGCCAGCTGTGAATTAGTGATGGGCATTACAGTTCTTTTAAGTTTTCATTTTCATTCTTTTCATTTAAAAGAACCGTTCAAAAGATACATTCACGGAATCGTTCAACCACCCCCCACACCCCATCTCCACCCCCACCGGACATCGTGAAAATATATAAAATAAATCCATTAAAGATATCCCCAACAACGTCATCTCCCCGCTGTTTTATAGCGCGGAGCACACCGTAATGTGCTGGTGAGAGAGAGACTGTCACTCGCTCTATTTTGTTTTTATGCGCTTGCCCCCAGCCCAGTACGTGGACGGACACCACATTAGCTGTTAGCTTGGAGAAACACATGATAATGAAAGCTTGTCCCCACCAACACGCAAGTAGTGGCGTTTCTGTGAGTAGTTCCTTCCCCGGCAAATCGTGAATCACTCGTGGCAGGACTACAATCACTCACTCACTGAACTGGTATAGCAGTATGTTCACTCAATCGTGCGCGAACGGGAAATGGAGGTAGCACGTTCACTTACTGACTCGTTCGCGAACCGGAAATGGCAACAGCCGCAACACTCATTCACTGAATCGTTCGTTCCTGAACCGGAAATGGCAACAAGTTCACCCACTGACTCGTTCACTCACTGATCCGTTCATGTCTTCGCGAACGGGAAGCTTCCTCAGTGACTCGTTCCTGAACACCAATAGTGAGGCTGCATGTGTAGTGAAATTCCGCCCACGTCTGACCCTAGCTTCTGATTGGTCATTCGCGAAGACTGATGGCATGAGCGTGGGTGCTCTCAAATGAACTGAGAAGAGAACGAATCACTTCAAGAATTGACTTACTCACGTTCACTCACGTTCACTGAAAAGATTCGTTCTAAACAACGAATCGGTCGTGACACAACACTACTGTGAATCACTTTTCTAATCCAAGTCCGATCTCAACTCTCTCCACCGCTGAAATGTCAAACCAATGTTCACTCTCGTTCTTGCCCGGTGTGGGTCACTATCAAGTTTCGATTTTTTTTTTCGTGGCACGACATTGTTTTCATTTTTTTTTTTTTTTTTTTAAGCAGCCTTCCGCGGAGTAACGGCGGGTGTCTGGGGAAGCGAAAATCTGTACTAGTTCCGTCTTCGCGCGACAGGAAAAAAACTGACAGAACGTGCATGTTGTCACATCCCGCAGACAGAGGGCGGGAAATTCGAAGGATTCGGACTGGACGCTTCCTAAATAATATTGGCCAGAGGCTTGCAGGAGTACCCATTGTGAACAGCTAAGATGTTGATCTACTAATTAGAATATGTTTTAGTCATAAATGGTCAAATGAAAAGGCTATTGTTAAGATATTTTGGGGGGGAAATCATCTATATAGTAGCTTTAACCAGAATTTTGAATTGTGTCTGCCTTTCCAGTTGCCATCTACCTGGGTATCAAAAAGCGTCCGAGCCCAGGGCCCTCGGACGTGGCTGGGATCTAAGAAGAAGTGGGCGGCGGGACCCTGCGGAGGTTGTGCTGGCTCTGCGGGAGGCAGCACTCGGATGTGGCTGCCAGGTGCACCACGCTGGCCCCTTTCTGCTCTCCTGCACCCACGGCGCGGCAGGGGGCCGTGTGGCATTTGAGGCCGAGGTGTGCCATCTCTCCACGGGCGCCTCTGGGACTTCAAACGGGGTGCGCTACACACGACTCTGGGGGGCACCACTAGCTTTTCGGGACATCGCCACCCAAATATCCAAGGATCTTGAACTCTGAATGGAGGGTGGGCTTGACCATGGGTGTGGGGATGTGCCAGTGTGTGTGCGGGTGTTGGAAAAAGTGTTTATTTGTGAAAAGGGAAGGGAGTTGGGACAATTTTAAAATTATCGAACAGTGGCAAGGGGTTGAATTGGAGAGGAATCACTTCTCTTCCCAGCTTGTTCACAACTTCCCCACACATAGACACACGCACACACACACACTTGACCCTCACAAAGACACACACGCACGCACTGAGGGAACCGCCCCTTCACCCAAGCCACTCCCAATGCCCCCTCCATCCAGTCACCCCACAAAAGCTCAGCTCTCCTCGCTGATAAATTTCACCCACTGGACCTGGATCTGACTGAATCTAGTTAAATATTTTTTACTACTACTCTAGCCATAATTATATTATTTTTTAATTTATTGCTCTGATGGTTGTTTTTATTCACTATTATTTTTACTAGTGCAGAAAAACATTAATTGTGTTTCACTGACAGGCTCATCATCTTTTAAATATTGATATCATTTCATTTTTACATACATTATTCAATTTTTCATCCACTTCGGGGCATAAATATAGGAGATGGATCGGCTCTGTGTCAGACAAGCAGTTGAGTCGTGTTGCTTTGATTAGTCCACATCGCTATGTTGTGACGAGCGCACTGGATTAAGGTCAATGGGAACAGGGTTGGCCAGTCAGAAACTGACTAACACTAATGAGTCTGTGACATCTTCGGCTTAACGAGGCAGTGGGTCTTTGGCTTCTCAACACATTTCCGGGTGGCAGATAAGCAGAAAGAAAACCGCTTCGATTGGTCACAAAGAGGATGCAGGCAGCTCATTCAATGAGTGGAGCTTTTTTTGTTCATTTTCAGTGCTCACCCTCCAAGTGAAATGTACTGAAAAGATTTTCACATAGTTATACCTGGAAATATTAATACCCTGGCTAAATTTGGACGGGATATTTATATATTTAATTGTGTGTACTGTACAGCCTGTCCTCATGAGCGTCGCATGTGAGTTGTAGCATATCCCAGCTGGTATGAATGACCCTCGACTGGTCGGTGGTTACACCTATTGGGAAATGAGAGACTTCAGTCAACCTTTAGAAGCATGTTTTCTGGGGCAATGTCCCTGTGGTATGGTTTCAAAGACTCTTTTCCCACAATTGTCTCATCACAGGGATACCCTATACCGTATTTTATTTTTTATTTTTTTAGACCATAAGGTGCACTTATAATTCTTCATCCGTCATCTTTAATTCAAATTCCTTCCTAATACGTTAGCGTTGTCATTCTCATTCGCATCTATTTACTAGCAGGTGTCTATGTTTTTATCACACCAGAACTAGAGCTACTTCCTGCTTCCATGTCAGAATCTTGGGAAATGCTACGATCAGACCGAATGCAAGCTGAGCGTTTCTGGGGGTGCTTTTCTAACTTTAGAATGTGGGACTGCGAGGTCGCAAAAATGGTTGTCGAATGGTGGGTATATTGATTTGGTTGTCGCTGTTGAACTATCAAATAAAATAGCATTTAGCGTTAGCCAAAGTAATAACAACCACCGGTTGAGAAGCGATGTTCAACTTTTTTTTTTTTTTTTTTGTCGGAGGAGGAGGGTATTGCGCCTAATAATACGGGGCGACTAATCAATTATCAACCAGAAGCTATACCTTATCAACCAATAGGTACATTATCACTTAAACACATCTAAAATTTGCCCAGGGTATGAATAATCTAAGGGTTAACTATACATAAAACTGATTTAAGAAGCTCTCCGAATTGCAGGATTTTGCATCCGACTTGTCCTGGTGTGTCATCCCTTCATCTTTTCTTCAAATGCAAAGCACTGAGACAGCAATTCTGACACATACATCCGTCTAAACCTGTATCCCTCATTCACCTCAACGTTTATGAAGTATGGTTTCACGGCGCCATGGGCAGCTGAGGATGTGGCAATTAGGATTGCCTGCCCTTGAGGGTGCCATTACAACTGGTTTACTTTCAGTGCAATGCAGCACTTGTGCCCAACTGCGCCATGCAGGGTCACCAGTCATGACCAAAAAAAGTGGATGAGCCAAGTAGCAAAACCCATCAGAGTACACAGGAAAAACACACTCCACCCTCTTCTACTTGTTGTGGCACAGTATATAAACTTGTATGTCCATTCTTGATGACTGTGGGCTGTTGCGTATAAAAGGGGAGTACCCTGGAAAGTCATGATGAAGGCATTGTGGACGTTTTTTTTTCTTCTTGTTAGTCCAGTTGCCTTTAAAGTGAACTACCCCAGCGCCTTCACACAGTATATATTTAACGTACAAAAAGGAAGAGCCAGAAAGAGCCGCGACTGCTTTCTATTCTCCCTCCTTGTTTTGAGTGAATACCGTACTGTGATTTACGTAGGCTGCAGAGATCATGTTGTTTGGCTGCTGATTTACTGTTAATACTATTTCTTAATTGTGGCTTTTTCATGGTGACCCCAAACCATCACCCATCAATCCCCCATGTCCATTTCCTTTCCATACCGACCAAATCAGCAACTCTATGAAACAGGGATGCCAACCTCAACCATCTGCCACCTTCAAGTTCAGTCATTCCAATAAGCATTTGGCTTCTTCTCTTCACACTGAGAGCCATTACACAATCATGTTACAGACCAATGTATAACATCTTTTCATTGCTGATTGGTGTGTGCTTTTTCAGCCGGGGAGGGGAGAGATTGGGTTTGACCTGACCTCCTCTTTAGGGTGAAAAGCAATGTGGACACCAGGTGTCTGTCCCTGTCCTCTTCCTGAGCATTAACTCGTTGTGGTATATATTTGCATTAGGTAATATAGACCTCAATGCACTTTGCTTTGACTTGAATCAGCTCCTTCCAGTGGACCTTTATGGGATACCCACAATTAGCCACTGGAGGGCGCCAATGTCTTAAATGTGAAACACTTAAATTTGTGGATATTTGCACAGGTACCTAATTTATTTTTTAGAATAATATCATTAAAACAGGATTTATATCAGTCAGTTGTTGACTGTATATTCAATTTATGAAAATAGTATATATCTTAGAGCTCAAGGTTTATTTATAGCTAGAGCAAGAGAACGTCGATCTAATTTAAAGCTGTTTCTGTCAGTGACAATGAGAAAACCAACCCACTTGCAATCCCGCATGACTTCAGTGTTTGGATTCAAAGGGAGAAATGAAATATAATGCACAGCTAGGATTGGTAGCTTTGTGAAATGAAGACTGAACCTAAATCGACAGTATCAAGGAGTGCTCGGTGTGACTGCAAACTTTTCCCCTCGAACACATGGACAGACAGCTTTTGGGTAAACACAATGACTTCACATTGTTCACTACATCCAGGGCATATACAGGCTCATGAAAAGGTTTGCCTGCTTAGAGAACTTTCCCCACATACCCTACTAAAAGAGAAAACCTTTAGTTTGGAATCCATATTTCAATTGGGAATCACAAAGCGTTTACCTTAAACTGACACCAATCCTTGACGTGATCGAAGACCTGTGTTGCATTCAAGCCATAGAAAGCTATGCCACTGACTGGGTTGTATATCAGGTGAAGCATTGCAGTAGAAACAACTCAAGACAAAAAAAACAAACGAAAGGGTAACGAAAAAACTTCTAGTGGAGGATGGATGAACGCTAATATAAAAGTGCATCTATTTAACTTATTTTTTATTTTATTTTATTTTTTTATTTTATTTTTTTTTACCTTTGTCGGCAAAGGGTGTTTTGCTGGTGCAGTATTTTTAGTCTTAGAGGGCTCAGTATTAAACATGCACTGTTGTCCGAAAAAGATTTTGGAAAGAAAAGTATGTATGCAAAAGAGCCTCGATGAGACTGGTAAGTTTAGTAGCCTTTTCACTGCTTTGCTCTTTTAATTCCTCCCCTTAAAAAAATAAAAATAAAACAACAACAACTGTAAACTGAGCTTGAATGGTTGTGATAATTACAGGAGAACATGGAGCTGAAGATTAATAAAATTCACTGATGTTGGCATTCCTTCTTTCACCTTGTCTTAGTTTTTGATGTGCACACTGTCATAGTCAATCAGAATAGATATGGCCATGAGATTTTTTTTCCCCTTGAGTGTTTTCAATTATACATACAATTGATTTGAAATAAAACAGGATGTTCTTGTACAATATAATCCCATGTTGAATTTAAAAGGTTTCACGACAACATTGCCGGTGAGTGACTGGTTTGCACGGACGGCCACCTCATAGTAACCTAGCAATAGCCAGATTGATATTGCGCTTCACTCAAGAGAGTTCACGAACATCTTACCAGCTAGAAATGTACGAAGCGCCTCTCGCTGTTCAACATTCAACAAGGAAGTGGTGAGTAATTATGCAACAGCATTAATTGCAGCGTCCATTCGTCCATGTTAGGTTTGTTCGTTTGCACCGCCGTCGGCGCTGGCTTCCTGGTTTCGTCACAGTTGCAAGTAGGGATGTAACGATATCCAAATATCACGATACGATGTTATCACGATATGAAGCTCACAATAATTATCACAATATTGTGGGGAGGTTGGCAATATTTAAAAAAGGTCACAATATTGTAAAAGAAATTAGCTCATACTAAAAAAAGCACAAGATTGTGCTTTTGTACATAACAGCAATATCTATAAACTACCTCCAATCTCTAATAACACTTAATATTGAGGAACCTACTCGCTAATGCAAGCACACATTGAGTTCCTCCACATATTGAGTCACTTCACAAGCATATTACGTTCCCCTTCATCTGACAATTAGTGTATTTTAAACATAGAAGGGCCAAAACATCCCTAATGAAAATTAAACTGCACTAAAAAACTAGCCACCAGAGGGTGCTACAACTGCACAAATGGAAATCATCCTGACTTTTTTAACAGATGTTTGGCATTTAAATATCATGACTATGACGACAACGATATTGTGGCAGGTTTAATATCACGATATTGCCGGTATCGTTACAAGGCCCGCTCCAAACACAATGTCGCTCTGTAATCGGTTCGAACCACCAGTGGTTCGGATCGGTGGAAGTCAACGGGCTCGGTACAAGATGTATTTTCTGGAGTTTGTGAACTCACAAATACCGTGAGAAATCATCTTACGAGAGCAATATTAACCTCATAGTGCAGAAGTTGTGGGTAAGTCCAGGCTCTGTCCTTCCTGTGTGAAGTGTGCATGTTCTCCCTCTTCCTGCGTATTTTCTCCAGGTACTCCTTTCCTCCCACATTACAAAAACATGCACCGTTAATTGAACACCCTAAATTTTTCATGGGTGTGATTGTAAGTGCGAATGGTTGTTCATTTATGTGTGGCCTTACGATCGGCTGGTGACCAGTTTCGGGTTTACCCCGCCAACCGCCTCGAGACAGCTGGATTAGGCAGGCAGAATATGACTTTATTTTAATAGGGTGATGATTAGGGATGTAACGATATCCAAACATCATGATACAATATTATCACGATATGAAGGTCACGATACGATAATTATCACGATATTGTGGGGGGGAGATTGGAGATTTAAAAAAAAAAGGTCACAATATTATAAAAAACAAAACAAAAAACAATATTGTGCTTTTGTACATAATAGCAATGCATATAAACCACCTACAATTTCAAATAATATTGAGGCGCTTAGTGTCAGGACTCGAAAGTGTGGTGTTGGACCCAAGTGCAGGAGGTGGAACGAGTCAGGGAGGCAGAGGTGCTCAAAAGGAGTCAATTTAATCAAACAAAAAACTAAAGTGGCAAACAGGCTTGGTGACAAAGAATAACAAAATACCGACAGGAAAAACTATACAAGAGTAGACTTAACTATGGCAAGCAAGAACGTAGGGAAACAGGAAAAATGAACCGACAAGAACTGAAACGAAAACCGATGACTAAGTACACACACTAATTACACACGACGAGACACAGCTGGGCAAGACACAAGTGGAAGGGGGAGCTGATTGGTTGACACATGAGGAAGGGCAGGCAAACACAGGTGGACATGGCAAGGCTTAACGAGACTAGGGAAGACAAGAAAAGCAGAACATAAACATGACAAACTCAAAACCCAACAAAAACAAAGCAAAACCTACCCCAAACAGAACCAAAACATGACAGTACCCCCCCTTCAAGGGACAGCTCCCAGATGTCCCATAAGGTCCATAAACAACAAAAACAGGCGGGAGGGTGCGTGGCCCACTATCGAGGGCAGTCCAAAAAAAAACCAAACAAAAAGCCAAAAGCCTAGAGGTGGCCAGACGAGGAGTGCCCAGAGGGCCAGTCAGGTGGGCGTCCCGGACGCCAGACGAGGAGTGCCCAGCGGGGCCAGTCTGGTGGACGTCCCGGACGCCAAACGAGGAGTGCCCAGCGGGGCCAGTCAGGTGGGCGTCCCGGACGCCAAACGAGGAGTGCCCAGCGGGGCCAGTCTGGTGGACGTCCCGGACGCCAAACGAAGAGTGCCCAGAGGGGCCAGTCTGGTGGGCGTCCCGGACGCCAGACGAGAAGGGCCCGGCGGGGCCGGTCAGGAGGGCGTCCTCGACGCCCGACGAGGAGGGCCCGGCGGGGCCGGTCAGGAGGGCGTCCTCGACGCCCGACGAGGAGGGCCCGGCGGGGCCGGTCCGGAGGGCGTCCTCGACGCCCGACGAGGAGGGCCCGGCGGGGCCGGTCAGGAGGGCGTCCTCGACGCCCGACGAGGAGGGCCCGGCGGGGCCGGTCAGGAGGGCGTCCTCGACGCCCGACGAGGAGGGCCCGGCGGGGCCGGTCAGGAGGGCGTCCTCGACGCCCGACGAGGAGGACCCGGCGGGGCCGGTCAGGAGGGTGTCCTCGACGCCCGACGAGGAGGGCCCGGCGGGGCCGGTCAGGAGGGCGTCCTCGACGCCCGACGAGGAGGGCCCGGCGGGGCCGGTCAGGAGGGCGTCCTCGACGCCCGACGAGGAGGACCCGGCGGGGCCGGTCAGGAGGGTGTCCTTGACGCCCGACGAGGAGGACCCGGCGGGGCCGGTCAGGAGGGCGTCCTCGACGCCCGACGAGGAGGACCCGGCGGGGCCGGTCAGGAGGGCGTCCTCGACGCCCGACGAGGAGGGCCCGGCGGGGCCGGTCAGGAGGGCGTCCTCGACGCCCGACGAGGAGCAGAGGTGGCGGCGGGGTGTTCGCCGCCAGACGAGGAGCTGGAGGCGACTGCCTCAAGTCGTGCGCCGCCAGGGTTGACGCTGGCGGAGGCGGCCGCTGGCCGGGCGCCGCCGGAACTGGTGCATGCGAAGGCGATGGCGGCCGCTGGCCGGGCGCCGCCGGAACTGGTACAGGCGATGGCGGCCGCTGGCCGGGCGCCGCCGGAACTGGTGCAGGCGATGGCGGCCGCTGGCCAGGCGCCGCCGGAACTGGTGCAGGCGAAGGCGGCCGCTGGCCGGGCGCCGCCAGAACTGGTGCAGGCGAAGGCGGCCGCTGGCCGGGCGCCGCCGGAACTGGTGCAAGCGAAGGCGGCCGCTGGCCGGGCGCCGCCGGTCGAGGAGCAGGAGGCGGCGGCCGCAATCCATGCGCCGCCGGACGAGGAACAGGAGGCGGCGGCCGCAATCCATGCGCCGCCGGACGAGAAACAGGAGGCGGCGGCCGCAATCCATGCGCCGCCGGACGAGGAACAGGAGGCGGCGGCCGCAATCCATGCGCCGCCGGACGAGGAACAGGAGGCGGCGGCCGCAATCCATGCGCCGCCGGACGAGGAACAGGAGGCGGCGGCCGCATTCCATGCGCCGCCTGACGAGGAACAGGAGGCGGCGGCCGCATTCCGTGCGCCGCCGGACGAGGAACAGGGGGCGGCGGCCGCATTCCGTGCGCCGCCGGACGAGGAACAGGAGGCGGCGGCCGCAATCCATGCGCCGCCGGACGAGGAACAGGAGGCGGCGGCCGCAATCCATGCGCCGCCGGACGAGGAACAGGAGGCGGCGGCCGCAATCCATGCGCCGCCGGACGAGGAACAGGAGGCGGCGGCCGCAATCCATGCGCCGCCGGACGAGGAACAGGAGGTGGCGGCCGCATTCCATGCGCCGCCTGACGAGGAACAGGAGGTGGCGGCCGCAATCCATGCGCCGCCTGACGAGGAACAGGAGGTGGCGGCCGCAATCCATGCGCCGCCTGACGAGGAGCAGGAGGCGGCGGCCGCAATCCATGCGCCGCCTGACGAGGAGCAGGAGGCGGCGGCCGCAATCCATGCGCCGCCTGACGAGGAACAGGAGGCGGCGGCCGCAATCCATGCGCCGCCTGACGAGGAACAGGAGGCGGCGGCCGCAATCTATGCGCCGCCTGACGAGGAACAGGAGGTGGCGGCCGCATTCCATGCGCCGCCTGACGAGGAACAGGAGGTGGCGGCCGCAATCCATGCGCCGCCTGACGAGGAACAGGAGGTGGCGGCCGCAATCCATGCGCCGCCGGACGAGGAACAGGGGGCGGCGGCCGCATTCCGTGCGCCGCCGGACGAGGAACAGGGGGTGGCGGCCGCATTCCGTGCGCCGCCTGACGAGGAACAGAAGGTGGCGGCCGCATTCCATGCGCCGCCTGACGAGGAACAGGGGGTGGCGGCCGCATTCCGTGCGCCGCCTGACGAGGAACAGAAGGTGGCGGCCGCATTCCATGCGCCGCCTGACGAGGAACAGGAGGTGGCGGCCCAGGCGAAGCGGCCAGGGGCTGCGGCGGCAGCGGCACAGGCGAAGCGGCCAGGGGCTGCGGCGGCAGCGGCACAGGCGAAGCGGCCAGGGGCTGCGGCGGCAGCGGCACAGGCGAAGCGGCCAGGGGCTGCGGCGGCAGCGGCACAGGCGAAGCGGCCAGGGGCTGCGGCGGCAGCGGCACAGGCGAAGCGGCCAGGGGCTGCGGCGGCAGCGGCACAGGCGAAGCGGCCAGGGGCTGCGGCGGCAGCGGCACAGGCTGCGGCTTGGGTCGCCTCTGCCTCCTCCTCTGTCTGCGGGAAGCTGGGGCTGTAGTCACACCAGCCTGTTGACCAAGGGACCGGGGAACTCGAGACACACCAGGGACTAAGTTAAGGGGTGCATCAACAGACGAAACAAGACTAGGAAGGGGTGTAAGTGACTTTGACAGGGAACGTGCAAACAAAAAACTATAAAAGCTTTCACTCGCACTCAAACCAAACTTGGTGTGCTCACTCACTTCACATTCATCCTCTACGTCAGAATCAAAATCAAACTCGGGAACGTGGTCAACAAAAACGTGGGGTGACAAAATTGTGTCATAAGGAAGTGCACTGGGGGAACTACTAGGTGAACAAAAACTGGTGTCCAAATCAGAATAGTTTAACTCGGTGTCTGTGAGCTCAAAATCAGAATCACTTAAATAACTGTAAAGGGAATCACAAGGAGGTGAACTGGGTAAATATGCTTTAACGGGTGAGGAGGACACGGAGACACAAGAACCAGAAAAGAAAGCTGAACCTACACAGAGGGAACGGGGTTGGTCAACAGGCTGATGGCGTCTGGGAGCTGGCCGACGTCGTGCCGGTCGGCACCGGCTCCCTGCTGGGTCCTTTCGTGGTCGGTTCATTCTGTCAGGACTCGAAAGTGTGGTGTTGGACCCAAGTGCAGGAGGTGGAACGAGTCAGGGAGGCAGAGGTGCTCAAAAGGAGTCAATTTAATCAAACAAAAAACTAAAGTGGCAAACAGGCTTGGTGACAAAGAATAACAAAATACCGACAGGAAAAACTATACAAGAGTAGACTTAACTATGGCAAGCAAGAACGTAGGGAAACAGGAAAAATGAACCGACAAGAACTGAAACGAAAACCGATGACTAAGTACACACACTAATTACACACGACGAGACACAGCTGGGCAAGACACAAGTGGAAGGGGGAGCTGATTGGTTGACACATGAGGAAGGGCAGGCAAACACAGGTGGACATGGCAAGGCTTAACGAGACTAGGGAAGACAAGAAAAGCAGAACATAAACATGACAAACTCAAAACCCAACAAAAACAAAGCAAAACCTACCCCAAACAGAACCAAAACATGACACTTAGTTGCTAATGCACGCACACATTGAGTTCCTCTACATATTGACGCTCCACATATTAGCACAGATTTGAAACATAGAAGGCCAAAACATCCCTAATGAAAATTAAATTGCAGTAATAAACTAGCCACCAGAGGGTGCTAGAGCTGTACAAATGGAAATCAACCTGACTTTTTAAACAGATGTGTTCCCTTTAAATATTGTGAACATGACGACGATATTGTGGCAGTTTTAATATTACGATATCATGATATTGCCCGTATCGTTACATCCCTAGTGATGATATGTCAGAACAAAGTCAAACATTTGACAGCGGATGGGTCCAACTGCTACTCAACTATATTCTAATAATGAAATGAATGAGATGTGAATGCTGTCATTTTCAACATCTAGATTAAATGTTATAAATGAATGGATTTATTTATTTTTTTTCATTGCACATGAAAAAGCTAACCTGCCTATGCAAGCTGCATTGTCGCGGTATTTGTGAGTTCACAAACCCCCAAGAATCCATCTGATTGTATCTTAAAATGTTCAAATACCCAGGAACTCAGTTTTCTAATGTATTGTGTATAAATGTGTGTAGAAATTCTGTCGGGGAAAGTTATCAGGTTGGTGACGTTAACCCGGCTTGTTCTAAACATAGCAACTGTCCCACATGTGGTGCGCTAGAGCGGTGACAGTAATAATTGCAATTTCAAAGTATGTGATTCAAATGCAGTGTTTCAATGTAATTCAGGTTGAGCGATTCAAATTCATTTAGATTCAGTTTCTGGTGGCACATATATTTCAGCCCATAGTTCTGTTCTATTGTTTTATAGGCGGGTGGCATGGTGGGTGAGTGGTTAGCACGTCCGCCTCCCAGTTCTGAGGACTCCGGTTCGAGTCCAGGCTCTGGCCTTCCTGGGTGGAGTTCTCCCTGTGCCCGCGTTGGTCTTCTCCGGGTACTCCGGTCTCCTCCCCCATTCCAAAGACATGCATGGCAGGTTAATTGGGCGCTCCGATTTGTCCCTAGGTGTGCTTGTGAGTGTTGATGGGTGTTCGTCTCTGTGTGCCCTGCAATTGGCTGGCAACCAGTCCAGGGTGTCCCCCGCCTACTGCCCAGAGCCAGCTGAGATAGGCGCCAGCACCCCCTGCGACCCTTGTGAGGAATAAGCGGTCAAGAAAATGGATGGATGTTTTATAGCCTAGTGTTTGTGAATGCATCATGCAACTCCACGGGAAGGGAGCGTGGGACGCAAGCAGAGTAGGAGAGGCAAACATTGGAGATTGTTGCTCATGTTGGCACTTGTCTGACGCTGTTCTTTTTTTCAACTTACTTGAGAGATATTGCAGAATTGGGCATCGGTCAATGTTTTCTTTTCATCATTTGTCAGTGCAACAGTTCGTGACCCAGTTATTGATGATTACATTGACAAACAAAAACCCACTTATGGCAACACTGAATTTGTCAATGTTTCCAAGTTTCTCATCAATCGTTAATCATCAACAAAATGGGCGTCCGTCATTGACTGATTGACGGACCTTCTGTCAATATTGACAGAATGCCCACCTCTGCAATCTACAAAGCAATAATCGGCTTGACAGGTGCAACCTGTTCAAGAAACATGGAAAAACAATTAGGGAGACAGGACGGAAAGACCATTCGGTACTTATGTTCAGCGTCCCAAGATCTTAGATGTGAAGGGAAGATGGAAATATGAGGCTGGGTCAAAATTATTTTTGGTCTTCTCATGAAGAGAATTTAATGGGAAAAAAAATCAACAAGGTGAAAAATTCACAATGGTTTCAAATGTCTTCTTCTTCCAGTGATAGAGACAAATGTTGCAAGGAACACACGGCTACTGTATTTGTTAATGGGGTATTTTTTATTGAGCAGTGAACAGTTTCAATAATTATTACTTTTTATACCAAAAAGTACCTATTACCACGTTTGCCAGGCGAGCCTAGCTCAGTGGGGATTGATCCTAGGATGTTACCGTCTAACACAAGATAACGTGAACAAAGATGGAAGGAGCAATAGGTGAACAGAGTCAAGAGTCTCTCGATGAGCTGCTGTGTCCTCTGCATTCACACCAGTTGGAGTGATTGCACATGAAATGGTCATGAGAACAAAAACATGATTGTCCCTCTTTACTTCTGGGATGGGATCATGCTGTCAATGGCCTCTCCCTTCTCCAGCTTTTTCTCCATCTCCACCATCAGCTTGACACCATCAACCACCATCTGGACCTGCTCAACCTCAGAGGAACCCAGACGATCAGCGTTGGAGATGTCAAAGACACCACCCACGGACGCAGTGTCCACACCGCCTACAGAGAATCAGGACAGAGGTTTTTAAGAGCAAATTGGAGACTTCACTGCTCTGCGGAGAGTTTGTGAGAAGAAGAGCTTCATTCATACCTGTACCACGCTTCTGCAGACGCAGCCTGGTGAGGATCTCCTCAAACTTGGGGTGTGTGCTCAGCTTAGGCAGCTTGACATGGACACCACCACGCAGACCAGTTCCCAGGTTGGAGGGGCAGGTCAGGATGTAGCCCAGATGTTTGCTCCACATGAAGCCATGGTTGTGCTTCTTAAAGATCTCCTCAATCTGGTGAGCAAAAAAAGAAGGAATGTCAAAGAAATCCTTCTCTTTGCTAACACTTCTTCAAGACAGGATTCAGAGGTGTCAAATCCAGGTCCAGAAAGTACAAACCATGCCACAGTTTGGCTTTAGCCACTGATGCTTCTACGCAACTGGCAGGTAAACAAGCTCCCCGGGGAGTTAAGTAGAAGCACCTGTGGCTAAAGTCAAACTGTGGGAGTGTTTTAACTTTTTGGACCTGGATTTCACACCTATCAGAGTTTTAGTCATTATACCTTCTGAAGGCCAACACAGAAACGCCTGAAGACCTCCCTCATGTTGCCGCCTTTCTGCATAGAGATGACACGCAGGTGATCCTCCTCATTCACCCAGACCAAGAAAGTCTTGTTGTCGTTGTGCCTTGTGATGGGAGAAAAGGGGAAAAAAAGGGATAGAAAGTGACATTATATATACTTGTATGTTTACTTATGCCGATGTTTTGGGACTGAGTATAGTCATTTATGACCACATTCACCTCTAGCTCCCACAGTTTGGTCATTCAAGTTGAATTGTAAGAAAAATATTAACTCATTCACTCACTTCCATTTTCACTGAAGCCAGCCCCCTTCGCTCCCGGCTGTTTTACTGGATTTTGACTGATTTTGCAAGGCCCACAGAATATTAGGGATGTAACAATAACCGCAATATCATGATATCGCAATATTAAAATTGCCACAATACCGCCGTCGTCATGCTATTTAAAGCACCACACCATCAAAAAACCTGCTTCAGCCAAACACAGCATTAGGAACTACATAGATTATGATCCTTTACACTGCTGAGCCAATAGTAACAAGGCGCTGGCTGATCTCTTATACTCTGCTGCCACCTGCTGGCTGTTTTTTTTCCTTTTTTTTGTCTTTTTTTTTTTTTTTTGTAATGACTACACCATTGCTTTCAGCGACCTTTTCAGGTCAGATGCTGCATCAAAGTCTTCCGTATGCTCTAGTATTTAAAAAAAAAAAAAAAAAAAAAAAATTCTAATAAAAAATGGAGAATACGTTTTTGGGACCATGGCACTATTTAAAATAGAACATTTCTATATGTTTTTTGGGAGCAAACATTATCATGTCATTCACTGTATAGCATGGCAGTTCATCAACACTTGTCTATAAAGTGATTCCCTTGTCTGCCGGTGATTGAAAATGGCATATTTCAACAGTTCATACCCACCAGATGCCTCTGGCGTCAGGCCAGTCACGGGCCATTCCAGCGCAAGTGAGAAGGGGGGAGACGGGCTTGTCAAACAGGAAGTGATCAGCGATAAGATGCTCCTGTTCAGCATCAGTCATGGACTTCAGGGGGTAGTATTTTCCCTTGAACTCACCATCCAGGCTAGTCAAAGCTGAAAAGATGTGTATTATTAGGAAATGATGAGGTTTTAATGCCATTCTTATGCTAGATTCAGCAATTTATAATGAATTTCTTGAGAGCAGCGTATTGTTTACATCCTATCTTACTATCCAAGTGTTTTTATGAGATGTGTCAAATCCAGGTCCAGAAAGTAAAAATCCTGCCACATTTTAGCTTTAGCCATTGGTTGTTCTACTCAACTGGTAGGGAAACAAGCTCCTTGGTTCGAGTTGAGAAGAAGCACATTTGGCTAGAGCCAAACAGTGTCAAGGTTTTTACTTTCTGGACTTGGATTTGACGCCTCTGGTTTTAATGCCCTCAATCGTACCCTCAACGGACAGCTTCTCAATTAGTCTGCGCTCGCCACGGCTGTTGTGAGGTGGCAGAGTGAATCCCTTGATGCTGCGGCCAGTACGGACACGGCTGGACAGAACATAGTTGGGGTCCAGGTCATCACCACCCTATTTACAATAACACAAGAGTCACGTCAGAGTGAAGTTATGCACACATTATTAATACCCCTGTTTAGTTTTATTTTATGTTGTCTTTATTAAAGACCTTCAGGTTCTCGAAGTTCAGGTCAGTCTTGTGGTTGTCATTGGGGCCGTATCCACTGTGACGGTCGGAGATAATAGGGTCCAGGAGATCTTTGAAAACCTCGTAGGACTCCTCATCACCAGCAACACAGCCAACAGTCATGATGAAGGGGTGACCTAAGTAATAAATTGGTTTATTAGAAGATAAACTCTTATCGGTTTACCGTTGCCTTTAATTATGAAATGGCTGTGCCATACCAGGGTTGTCAACACCAGTCTGGATGACATCATCCACGGTGAAGCCACTAGGTGTCTGCTTGTCCCTCAGCTTGGCATACATTTCCTTGGTCAGAACCTTGGCCATGTGGTTGTTGTGCTTGGACAAGTCAGGATACTCTTCCTCAACTTTGTAGTTGAGCTTGAAGTTGTTGTGGGTGTTTCCAAAAGGCATGGTTGCTTCTCTACCACTGCAAAGAGACGCAAACACAAGGTGTGTAGATATGCCCTTTAAAATACAAGTAAGCTGATATGATTATGAAGTGAAAAATGACATGATATGGAATAGCTCAAAAGAGACAGCTGCAGTCGTTTTATGTGCCTCAGAGGAATCCTGGTTACATGTCGGACACCATTTCCAATGTATCATATGTCCATTTAAAATAGAGTGGCTTGGAAGGGAGGGGGAGTGACGGAGGAGTATTTTTAGCTTCATCATGTCTACCTGCAAACCATGTCTCCAATTTGTGCTCCAGATATACAGTAAGCTGCCGTTTAATGAATTCACATTCTCATTATAGCCTACTAGTTTTAGCATGTTCAGTCATCATTCTTTACATAAAAAAAAACGGCTACAACATTTACATCATGCTTCACCCCTTGGGAGCAAGTTACTGTATGCCAGAGCAAACTCCTGACGGATCGATGAGAATGTGCAGCAGTGATTTCCTCTAGTCTACTACAATGCCATTCACTTGTCTAAACTAAGATGTATTGCTTGCAATAGTAAAAGTGACACATGACAAGATAATTTGTTTAGATAATTACAAATAACTTTTTGGAACTGCTTGATCTTTGCATATGAATTGAGAAAGCCATGTTTAAAGATCACCCTACAAACTATACAGTATACAGTCAGGTTATGGCACCCTAAAACCACTACATATGTGTCCTTCAGTCAAAAATCAATGAATCTAGGTCGCATCATAGCAAAAACCTTTTAAAAAGAGAATTATTGGCATTGGACACGTATTTATTTTTAGGCTTCACAGAATCCTCAACTATGGTACCGTTATCCTTCTTCCTGAATCTTACTAATAAAATGCAATATTTACCTGCACACTAGACAAGAATAGAGGTAACAGTCCTTGGGATCAGATCCTGTTCACTGCGGCCAAATTAGGGGTCACCCAGTTTGGAAGGTCTTTGCTCCCTGTTTATATACTGGGCAGACACTCAACCATTGGTCTTGCCATTTTAGTGCCTGATCCACACTGATTGGCCAGTGTCTGTGCACGAATAGGCTACTCTGATACACACTTTATGACAGGGCACACCTCAGTCAGCCAAGAAGGGCGGCACAGCTGTGGCGTCACCCCCCCATCACACAAGCACCCGCCCATAAATAGCATCAATGGATGGTGAGAGATTCTGAGCAGTGCAGGGGTCACAAGGGTAGATGTGTCACCAGGTTAGGGGAGGAGGAACACACTGGGGGGGAAAAGCTGAGCTGGGTTTTTTCAAAGCATGTCGCACAGAGTAGGGGGCTTGGTGTCAGGTGTGAATGTTGGAAAGGGTTGGTGGACTTTTTCCCATTAATCCACGATGCCTTATGTAAATACTGCTCAAGAAAATATTTCGCCCTCGGATCGCTGTGTTCTTAGTCTGCAGCGGCAGTGCTCATTGTGCTGATCTCATGTCACCATTTAATACCCGTTTGGTGGTAACTGTACTGTACAAAAGCAAAAAGGTTAATGCTTCATTGACGGCTGTCACTTTAAGCATGACATTTTGAGAGATAATGACAGAGTAGATAAGCACCTCAAATTTAATTACTCCCATATATATTTAACGTATCATGTTTATCGTTGTGAAAAATATCCAATATCGAATCCGTCCATTTCTTGTCATTATTGGGATTGCCTGTAAGATGGAGTTGTTAATTGTTGGAGTTGTCTATGGTTTTACAGAACTTACCATTGAGGCTATTCGGAAGTTTACTTGTGTTTTCGATCATTGTCGAGATGCAGAACCCAAACACAAATTGAAATCCAAACATTCTCCCTTGGGATTTTCTGCTAAAGAGAAGAATTCATGGTTCCATCAATCACGTCATGAAGTCATCCAAGTCCTGAAGTTGTAAAGCAGCCTCAGACCATCCGACTGCCACCACCATATTTGACTGTTGGGAACCTATTTTTGTTTTGTAGAAAGTGATGCGTCTTCATTTTTGTGTCGGGGCAAATCGAGTCTACTGTGTTTGGGAATTTGCAAGAACACATTACGGGTTACTAGGTGTTTTCTCTTGCACACCTGACAATTTGGTGATGAAAAGTAGACTAGAATTTATACCGCCAAAAACAGGTCTAAGTTGTGGCGCAGGTGGTGTAACGCGAGATGCAGGCAGACAGATTCTGAGCGCTGCATATTTCATGAATAAATATCACAAGAGTGTGTCAATCTCTCTTAATCATTGTAGAAATCAATTCATGGAACAAAATATTGTGATATTTATTATATTAATTGAAACACCCCCCTGAATATGTTCAAAATTTCATGGCAACAACAAAAACTGTGTGCGACCAGCAAAACTATTTGTGAACGTCTTTGCAACCTTTAACGAACCTTGACAAAAAAAAAATTGATACAAAAAAAAAAAAAAAAAGTTTTCGGAGGGGGCAAGTGCTTTTTCTTGGCACTGGATGTATGGGGTTGGTGACTATAAAGGTGCCAGATCAAAGTTATTATTATATTCAGCTTTGGTACTGCTATCAGGTCAACTTTGTCAAGTTAAGTCAAGTCATCTTTATTTATATAGCACTTTCAAACAGCCTTAGCTGTCCTTCACTTAAAACACATACAGTAACAGGCCTTTCAAACTTCAAGTAATTTTACATGCAGGCGTGTAACAGACAGATTTGCGAAGCTGCTCCTACTGCTACTACTACAAATACTTGTAGGTTTAGAGTGTTATCTGAAGCACTGTTCAGTAGGATACCTCAGCTGCCTCTAACTAGCAGCTGACTAGCACCTGTTACTGCTGTGCGAACAACCGGCGCTACCTCCCTCACAAATAATAACCCTTTCTCACTTTTCACCTACAACTCCAATCTTGCCACAGCTATTATTATTATGTATTTTTTTTTTTTTAACGTTTCCGTACTCTTACTGCCATGCATCTACTTTTTATTTGTGGGCCTTCTAAGTTTTAAAAGTGAGTGGAGCCTCTCGCGTACAGTGTCCCTTTGCCTTCCTTGCATTGAACTCATGTCTCCTGTTACACAGCTGTCTGTTGCTTCTCCTCCTCTAAAAGGGGAACCATACCACATGTAGTTTTGACTCGATTTGGCCTTTCTCTTTTGTGCCTGCTGCATAAATCTTGTGCAGTAAATTTCTAAAAAGTCCTTCAGCAACCTCCCACTGACAGGTGAATGTGGCGAAAGCAGCGAATGTGTGCTTCCCTCAGGGTTCGTTCAAAGTTTGCAAACATTTGCCAAATGTTTGCCGGACATTCGCATGGAGTTTTAATGTTTTTTTAATATGATAATTTTGAGTATTTTCAAACTTTCCTTGCAACAAGAAAAACTTTTAAGACACTTAAGAGAACCATTAATTAATAAAGCTGTTTAGAGAATGTTTATAGAACATTTAGAAAATGCTGTGACCTTGAGAGAACCCTGACATGATTTCAACATTTGCTAGCGTCGTAAACATTTGCCCCTCATAGTGGGCTTAATTGCTGAAGATCCGTTTGCTGCTTTGGTTGTAGTGAGTGGCATATTTATTGGGTGCTTCTGAGTCACGTGTTTTTCTGTTATAATATAGTAACAATCATATCGGATTTAAGTTTCTTCTTCAGTTACAGGCTGAAAGTAATAGTAGCGGAGTATCACCCGCCAATGATACACAACTGCTGGCTGCTGACATTCGACTCACAGCATTTGATTGCCAATCTAGAACAGTAACTGTGCAGTGTTGTGATGTATGTACATTCTGCAAATGCCACCAACAGGGTTCCTCACAAGATGCAGTTTGCCATTAAGTCACAGAAATACTGCCTCCTGGTATTTCTATGCATTAATAATGTTGAAAAGAAGAGTGAAGACAGTTTTGTGTTGAGTATAAAATATTGTAATTCTTATAATTCTTGCCCTGCGATTGGCTGGCAACCAGTTCAGGGCGTCCCCCGCCTACTGCCCAGAGCCAGCTGAGATAGGCTCCAGCATCCCCCGCAACCCTTGTGAGGAATAAGCAGTCAAGAAAATGGATGGATGGATCTTATACTAATTTTTCTTTTATTGAACACTTTCATCTCCGAAGTACTTCATATGAAGTGCTTCATAGGAAGTGATCATTAGCTTGCTATATTGCATGTTAGACCTATTTAAAAAAAACATACAGCTTGTCCCTTGGAAAGGAATGCATGCCAACTGCACTGACCCAGGTCAGAAGAGCTCAGTGTCAAGCTGTAGCTGTGTCCATTGCATACTGAGTGAGATCAATTTATATTATATATTGTTCAGGACTGAAATCTGTGAATAATTGTGATATTTGCTTAATTGTGGAAACAGTTTAGTTAGGCGTGACTGGCAAAGTAACACTAGAGGCTTGGCAACCACACACACTATGACGGGGCAAGCCTCTATAAATAATACTTTAATACAACACCATATTTAACCCTTCAGTCCCCTGTCCTGCTCACATAAAACTAAACACCTCTTTGTTGGCAACTGAAAGAGCACAAATTCAAAATAAACATAAATAGTAGGAATGATCTATATGTGAAACTACAGCTCTACTTTGGAAAAAGTCAGCAAAAAGATTAATTTGGTGCAGTTTAAATGGAAATCTTTTTTGCAGACCTAGCATGATGGTACAGTAGTGGCAAAACCTGTCAAAAAGTTGGTGATTAGTCTTCTGCCTTTGAAACTAAAGCTAGTCACATGTTACCTTCTGGACAAGGAATGCTATAATTATACCAGGCTAGCTCGGTTGGCTAGGTTCACCTACACCGTGACAAACATAAACTCCTCCTGGACCCTGATTTAGTTTCATCCTGCCATTCCAATATCCATCGCAACACTCTCTTGACCGAAGAAAATTAATTATTTTACGTCAGGTCAGCTGCACACTGTATTTATTGAGGTGAATTTATGTCTAGCATTCACTCAAACTTTATATGACAAGCAATATGTCAGGGGCGACTGACGTCGGCAGAAAGGTGTATCCCAAAAACGTAGGCCCATCAGGAAAATACCATTTAGGAGGTTTATTTTCAAACCAACAGTAAAACACTGGCCAACAGTGCCAGGAAGAAAACAACAGAAAGCGCGAGCACTACACCAGGTGACAAAGAACATTTGCAAAAGGCAAGGAGAAAAATGAAGTTAATAAAAAAAAAAACACACACAACGTAAGCAGGTTATACAGGAAGGTAACAAACTACAATCTAACTATAGCTACAAAACAGAAAGCACCATGGCAGATACTACATGTGAAAAACTCTCTAAAGAAACAAGACCAAGACTATGACTATAACGAGTGACTCGGATTAGAGAAAGGTCTAGAGAATAATTTGCCCAATGGCTGCGAGCAAGGAATAATCCGACAAGCTAAAGTCTATTGATTAGGAACGTGCCACAGGTGTGGCACTGGTGGGAAAGCCCCCTTCACTCACCCACTGGAAAACACCAGACACAGACTGAGAGCAGGATCACGACTATGGAAGCCCAAAAGTGTCAAAATTCAATAAATAATAAAAAGGCCTTTCTGAAATAACTATCCTTTTGATGAATAACAGACAATTATGTAATATGGCCATTAAATTGTAAAATGAGGCATTAGTATTGTGATGAAAAGTGTTCATACTGTTCTTTAATATGTAAAAAATATTTGATTTTGAATAAATATTTCACAATGATTATTTTTAACAAGGTCATACTTTTTAGAAATTATGACATTTAATTGATTTTTCAAGGTTTTATAAGATAAGAAAACTTTTTTTTTTACGAAGTCAGGTTTTATTTCATAATGTCCTTTTCCACAATGGTCTTCTTTTACATAACGGCGTTTTACAGCCGAATGACTTGGTCTGTCAATCAAAGTCAGTGGGTGGGACCACCTGTTTGAGCCAAGTTCGCCGTGACGCCTACGCCGTGGCCTGACAGAAGTTTAACAAGGCCTTTAAGGGCAAGCATCAGACTTTGAAATATTTCAGGCAAGCCTCAGACTTTGAAAAATTTCGGGCAAGACTCAGACTTAGAAAAAATTCTGGCCAGCGTGGGACTTTGAAATATTTCAGGCCTGCTTCAGACTTAGAAAAAATTCTGGCCAGCATGGGACTTTGAAATATTTCAGGCCTGCTTCAGACTTAGAAAAAATTCTGGCCAGCGTGGGACTTTGAAATATTTCGGGCAGGCTTAAGACTTTGAAAAAATCTTACAACCAGGCCAGAGAGCGGGTCGTCTGCCCGAGGAGGCCGCCCCAACACTCCTCTTTGTCGCACATAGGTCTGGCGAGCCTCCCTTGTTCAGCCCTGGAGGTGTCACGTCTGAAATTGCTCCCTTCTGAAATCGTGACAACTCCATTTTGCGGTTTGGGTGGAAAGGTGCCCAGAGAGGTAACCGGGTGCCCTATCTGCAGCACCCCACCAATGGAGGCCCGCGGTACTGCAACCCTGGTAACCCAGGCTATTGAAATGAATGGTGTGGGACTTTGAAAAAATTCAGGCAGTTGTCAGACTTTGAAAGTTTTCGGTCAGGCCTCAGAATTTGAAAATTTTCGGGCAGGCGTCAGACTTGGAAAAAATCTGACAAGCAGGCGTGGGCAGCGGGTGCTCCGGCCAAGCAGGCCGCCCAAGGCTCCTCTTCGTCAGATACAACAGGCGGACCTCTCCCTCCTCAGGTCTGGAGGTGGACTTTGTCAAATTTCTGAAAAGTGACACTTTGTCACAGCCAGGGCACCTCTGCTTCACTCAGAGGGCCGACCCCGCCGCCGGGGAGGCCGCTGATGGCGCGCTGCGCTCGGTCAAAGTCCGTCCGGAAAGGCCCCCCCGACTTTTAACAAAGACTGAAATATTTTGCGTGCGTCAGACTTGGAAAAAAATCAGGCCAGCGAGGGACTTTGACATATTTCGGGCAGGCATCAGACTTAGAAATATTTCAGGCAGGCCTCAGAATTAGAAAAGATGGGTGCGAGCCCGCGCTCACAGCCGCCGGGGCGCTGGCGGGCGACCTGCAGGCCGGAGGAGCGGTCCGCCCGAACACCGGCGCGAGGCCGGGCGGCGGGGGCCCTCCGAAGGCGGGTCTTGGATGCTGTTCGGTCAGGGGGAGAGGCGTCAAACTTTGACCGCCCCCGGAGGTTGGATTTTAAAATATTTTTCGTGCGTCAGACTTAGAAAAATTCTGGCCAGCATGGGACTTTGAAAATTTTCGGACAGGTGTTGGACTTCGAAAATTTTCAAAGTCCCACGCCTGGCCGAAAATTTTCAAAGTCTGATGCAGGCCCAAACATTTTCAAAGTCCCACGCCTGTCCGAAAATTTTCAAAGTCCCACGCCTGTCCGAAAATTTTCAAAGTCCCACGCCTGGCCGAAAATTTTCAGACAGGTGTTGGACTTTGAAAATTTTCGGGCAGGCATGGGACTTTGAAAATTTTTGGACAAGTGTGGGACTTTGAAAATGTTTGGGCCTGCGTCGGACTTTGAAAATTTTCGGCCAGGCATGGGACTTTGAAAATTTTTGGACAAGTGTGGGACTTTGAAAATTTTCGGGCAGGCGTGGGACTTTGAAATTTTTCGGACAGGCGTGGGACTTTGAAAATTTTTGGACAAGTGTGGGACTTTGAAAATTTTCGGGCAGGCGTGGGACTTTGAAAATTTTCGGACAGGCGTGGGACTTTGAAAATTTTCGGACAGGCGTGGGACTTTGAAAATTTTTGGACAAGTGTGGGACTTTGAAAATTTTTGGAGAGGAGTCAGACTTTGAAAATGTTTGGGCCTGTGTCAGACTGAAAATTTTCGGGCAGGCGTGGGACTTTGAAAATTTTCTGACAGGCGTTGGACTGAAAATTTTCGGACAGGGGTGGGACTTTGAAAATTTTCGGAGAGGCGTCAGACTTTGAACATTTTCGGACAGTCGTGTGACTTCGAAAATTTTCGGACAAGTGTGGGACTTTGAAAATTTTCGGACAGGCGTGGGACTTTGAAAATGTTTGGGCCTGCGTCGGACTTTGAAAATTTTCGGCCAGGCATGGGACTTTGAAAATTTTCGGGCAGGCGTGGGACTTTGAAAATTTTCGGACAGGCATGGGACTTTGAAAATTTTTGGACAAGTGTGGGACTTTGAAAATTTTCGGGCAGGCGTGGGACTTTGAAAATTTTCGGACAGGCGTGTGACTGAAAATTTTCGGACAAGTGTGGGACTTTGAAAATTTTCAGACAGGCGTGGGACTTTGAAAATTTTCGAAGAGGCGTCAGACTTTGAAATGTTTGGGCCTGCATCAGACTTTGAAAATGTTTGGGCCTGCGTCAGACTGAAAATTTTCGGACAAGTGTGGGACTTTGAAAATTTTCGGAGAGGAGTCAGACTTTGAAAATGTTTGGGGCTGCGTCAGACTGAAAATTTTCGGACAGTCGTGTGACTTTGAAAATTTTCGGACAAGTGTGGGACTTTGAAAAATTTCGGACAGGCGTGGGACTTTGAAAATGTTTGGGCCTGCGTCAGACTTTGAAAATTTTCGGGCAGGAGTGGGACTTTGAAAATGTTTGGGCCTGCATCAGACTTTGAAAATGTTTGGGCCTGCGTCGGACTTTGAAAATTTTCGGCCAGGCATGGGACTTTGAAAATTTTCAGACAGGCGTGGGACTTTGAAAATTTTTGGAGAGGAGTCAGACTTTGAAAATGTTTGGGCCTGCGTCAGACTTTAAAAATTTTCTGACAAGTGTGGGACTTTGAAAATTTTCAGACAGGCGTGGGACTTTGAAAATGTTTGGGCCTGCATCAGACTTTGAAAATGTTTGGGCCTGCGTCGGACTTTGAAAATTTTCAGGCAGGTGTGAGACTTTGAAGATTTTCGGGCAGGAGTGGGACTTTGAAAATGTTTGGGCCTGCGTCAGACTTTGAAAATTTTCGGGCAGGCGTGAGACTCAAGATTTTCGGGCAGGAGTGGGACTTTGAAAATGTTTGGGCCTGCATCAGACTTTGAAAATGTTTGGGCCTGCGTCAGACTTTGAAAATTTTCGGACAGGCGTGGGACTTTGAAAATTTTTGGACAAGTGTGGGACTTTGAAAATTTTCGGGCAGGCGTGGGACTTTGAAAATTTTCGAACAGGCGTTGGACTTAGAATTATTTTGGGCCTGCGTCAGACTTTAAAAATTTTCGGACAAGTGTGGGACTTTGAAAATTTTCGGACAGGTGTGGGACTTTGAAAATGTTTGGGCCTGCGTCAGACTTTGAAAATGTTTGGGCCTGCATCAGACTTTGAAAATGTTTGGGCCTGCGTCGGACTTTGAAAATTTCCGGCCAGGCATGGGACTTTGAAAATTTTTGGACAAGTGTGGGACTTTGAAAATTTTCGGACAGGCGTGAGACTGAAGATTTTCGGATAGGCGTGGGACTTTGAAAATGTTTGGGCCTGCATCAGACTTTGAAAATTTTCGGACAGGCGTTGGACTTAGAATTATTTTGGGCCTGCGTCAGACTTTGAAAATTTTCGGACAAGTGTGGGACTTTGAAAATTTTCGGGCAGGCGTGGGACTTAGAATTATTTTCGGCCTGCGTCAGACTTTGAAAATTTTCGGACAAGTGTGGGACTTTGAAAATTTTCAGACAGGCGTGGGACTTTGAAAATTTTCGGAGAGGCGTCAGACTGAAAATGTTCGGAGAGGCGTCAGACTTTGAAAATGTTTGGGCCTCCATCAGACTGAAAATGTTTGGGCCTGCGTCAGACTTTAAAAATTTTCGGGCAGGCGTGAGACTTTCAAGATTTTCGGGCAGGCGTGGGACTTTGAAAATGTTTGGGCCTGCGTCGGACTTTGAAAATTTTCAGCCAGCCATGGGACTTTGAAAATTTTTGGACAAGTGTGGGACTTTGAAAATTTTCGGGTAGGCGTGGGACTTTGAAAATTTTCGGACAGGCGTGGGACTTTGAGAATTTTTGGAGAGGAGTCAGACTTTGAAAATGTTTGGGCCTGCGTCGGACTTTGAAAATTTTCGGCCAGGCATGGGACTTTGAAAATTTTTGGACAAGTGTGGGACTTTGAAAATTTTCGGGGAGGCGTGGGACTTTGAAAATGTTTGGGCCTGCGTCGGACTTTGAAAATTTTCGGCCAGGCATGGGACTTTGAAGATTTTCGGGCAGGAGTGGGACTTTGAAAATGTTTGGGCCTGCGTCAGACTTTGAAAATTTTCGGGCAGGCGTGAGACTTTCAAGATTTTCGGGCAGGAGTGGGACTTTGAAAATGTTTGGGCCTGCATCAGACTTTGAAAATGTTTGGGCCTGTGTCAGACTTTGAAAATTTTCGGGCAGGCGTGGGACTTTGAAAATTTTTGGGCCTGCGTCGGACTTTGAAAATTTTCAGGCAGGTGTGAGACTTTGAAGATTTTCGGGCAGGAGTGGGACTTTGAAAATGTTTGGGCCTGCGTCAGACTTTGAAAATTTTCGGGCAGGCGTGAGACTCAAGATTTTCGGGCAGGAGTGGGACTTTGAAAATGTTTGGGCCTGCATCAGACTTTGAAAATGTTTGGGCCTGCGTCAGACTTTGAAAATTTTCGGACAGGCGTGGGACTTTGAAAATTTTTGGACAAGTGTGGGACTTTGAAAATTTTCGGGCAGGCGTGGGACTTTGAAAATTTTCGAACAGGCGTTGGACTTAGAATTATTTTGGGCCTGCGTCAGACTTTAAAAATTTTCGGACAAGTGTGGGACTTTGAAAATTTTCGGACAGGTGTGGGACTTTGAAAATGTTTGGGCCTGCGTCAGACTTTGAAAATGTTTGGGCCTGCATCAGACTTTGAAAATGTTTGGGCCTGCGTCGGACTTTGAAAATTTCCGGCCAGGCATGGGACTTTGAAAATTTTTGGACAAGTGTGGGACTTTGAAAATTTTCGGACAGGCGTGAGACTGAAGATTTTCGGATAGGCGTGGGACTTTGAAAATGTTTGGGCCTGCATCAGACTTTGAAAATTTTCGGACAAGTGTGGGACTTTGAAAATTTTCGGGCAGGCGTGGGGCTTAGAATTATTTTGGGCCTGCGTCAGACTTTGAAAATTTTCGGACAAGTGTGGGACTTTGAAAATTTTCGGGCAGGCGTGGGGCTTAGAATTATTTTCGGCCTGCGTCAGACTTTGAAAATTTTCGGACAAGTGTGGGACTTTGAAAATTTTCAGACAGGCGTGGGACTTTGCAAATTTTCGGAGAGGCGTCAGACTGAAAATGTTCGGAGAGGCGTCAGACTTTGAAAATGTTTGGGCCTGCATCAGACTGAAAATGTTTGGGCCTGCGTCAGACTTTAAAAATGTTCGGGCAGGCGTGAGACTTTCAAGATTTTCGGGCAGGCGTGGGACTTTGAAAATGTTTGGGCCTGCGTCGGACTTTGAAAATTTTCGGCCAGCCATGGGACTTTGAAAATTTTTGGACAAGTGTGGGACTTTGAAAATTTTCGGGTAGGCGTGGGACTTTGAAAATTTTCGGACAGGCGTGGGACTTTGAGAATTTTTGGAGAGGAGTCAGACTTTGAAAATGTTTGGGCCTGCGTCGGACTTTGAAAATTTTCGGCCAGGCATGGGACTTTGAAAATTTTTTGACAAGTGTGGGACTTTGAAAATTTTCGGGGAGGCGTGGGACTTTGAAAATGTTTGGGCCTGCGTCGGACTTTGAAAATTTTCGGCCAGGCATGGGACTTTGAAGATTTTCGGGCAGGAGTGGGACTTTGAAAATGTTTGGGCCTGCGTCAGACTTTGAAAATTTTCGGGCAGGCGTGAGACTTTCAAGATTTTCGGGCAGGAGTGGGACTTTGAAAATGTTTGGGCCTGCATCAGACTTTGAAAATGTTTGGGCCTGTGTCAGACTTTGAAAATTTTCGGGCAGGCGTGAGACTTTCAAGATTTTCGGGCAGGAGTGGGACTTTGAAAATGTTTGGGCCTGCATCAGACTTTGAAAATGTTTGGGCCTGTGTCAGACTTTGAAAATTTTCGGGCAGGCGTGGGACTTTGAAAATTTTTGGACAGGCGTGGGACTTTGAAAATGTTTGGACAAGTGTGGGACTTTGAAAATTTTCGGGCAGGCGTGGGACTTTGAAAATTTTTGGAGAGGAGTCAGACTTTGAAAATTTTTGGACAAGTGTGGGACTTTGAAAATTTTCGGGCAGGCGTGAGACTTTCGTTGGACTTAGAATTATTTTGGGCCTGCGTCAGACTTTAAAAATTTTCGGACAAGTGTGGGACTTTGAAAATGTTTGGGCCTGCGTCAGACTTTGAAAATGTTTGGGCCTGCGTCGGACTTTGAAAATTTCCGGCCAGGCATGGGACTTTGAAAATTTTTGGACAAGTGTGGGACTTTGAAAATTTTCGGACAAGTGTGGGACTTTGAAAATTTTCGGACAGGCGTGAGACTGAAGATTTTCGGATAGGCGTGGGACTTTGAAAATGTTTGGGCCTGCATCAGACTTTGAAAATTTTCGGACAGGCGTTGGACTTTGAAAATGTTCGGAGAGGCGTCAGACTTTGAAAATGTTTGGGCCTGCATCAGACTGAAAATGTTTGGGCCTGCGTCAGACTTTAAAAATTTTCGGGCAGGCGTGAGACTTTGAAAATTTTCGGACAGGCGTGGGACTTTGAAAATTTTTGGAGAGGAGTCAGACTTTGAAAATTTTTGGACAAGTGTGGGACTTTGAAAATTTTCGGGCAGGCGTGAGACTTTCAAGATTTTCGGGCAGGCGTGGGACTTTGAAAATTTTTGGACAAGTGTGGGACTTTGAAAATTTTCGGGCAGGCGTGGGACTTAGAATTATTTTGGGCCTGCGTCAGACTTTGAAAATTTTCAGACAAGTGTGGGACTTTGAAAAATTTCGGACAGGCGTGGGACTTTGAAAATGTTTGGGCCTGCGTCAGACTTTGAAAATTTTCGGGCAGGAGTGGGACTATGAAAATGTTTGGGCCTGCGTCAGACTTTGAAAATGTTTGGGCCTGCGTCGGACTTTGAAAATTTTCGGCCAGGCATGGGACTTTGAAAATTTTGGGAGAGGAGTCAGACTGAAAATGTTTGGGCCTGCATCAGACTTTGAAAATGTTTGGGCATGCGTCAGACTTTGAAAATTTTCAGGCAGGCGTGGGACTTTGAAAATTTTCGGGCAGGAGTGGGACTTTGAAAATTTTCGGACAGGCGTCAGACTTTGAAATGTTTGGGCCTGCGTCAGACTTTGAAAATGTTTGGGCCTGCGTCAGACTTTGAAAATTTTCGGACAAGTGTGGGACTTTGAAAATGTTTGGGCCTGCATCAGACTTTGAAAATGTTTGGGCCTGCGTCAGACTTTGAAAATGTTTGGGCCTGCGTCAGACTTTGAAAATTTTCGGACAAGTGTGGGACTTTGAAAATTTTCAGACAGGCGTGGGACTTTGAAAATGTTCGGAGAGGCGTCAGACTTTGAAAATGTTTGGGCCTGCATCAGACTTTGAAAATGTTTGGGCCTGCGTCAGACTTTAAAAATTTTCGGGCAGGCATGGCACTTTGAAAATTTTCGGCCAGGCGTTGGACTTAGAATTATTTCGGGCCTGCGTCAGACTGAAAATTTTCGGGCAGGCGTGGGACTTTGAAAATTTTTGGAGAGGAGTCAGACTTTGAAAATGTTTGGGCCTGCGTCAGACTTTGAAAATTTTTGGACAAGTGTGGGACTTTGAAAATTTTCGGGCAGGCGTGGGACTTTGAAAATGTTTGGGCCTGCGTCGGACTTTGAAAATTTTCGGCCAGGCATGGGACTTTGAAAATTTTCGGGCAGGCGTGGGACTTTGAAAATGTTTGGGCCTGCGTCAGACTTTGAAAATTTTCGGACAAGTGTGGGACTTTGAAAATTTTCAGACAGGAGTGGGACTGAAAATTTTTGGAGAGGAGTCAGACTTTGAAAATGTTTGGGCCTGCACAGACTTTGAAAATGTTTGGGCCTGCGTCAGACTTTGAAAATTTTCGGGCAGGCGTGGGACTTTGAAAATTTTCGGACAGGCGTGGGACTTTGAAAATGTTTGGGCCTGCATCAGACTTTGAAAATGTTTGGGCCTGCGTCAGACTTTGAAAATTTTCGTACAGTCGTGTGACTTTGAAAATTTTTGGACAAGTGTGGGACTTTGAAAATTTTCGGGCAGGCGTGGGACTTTGAAAATGTTTGGGGCTGCGTCAGACTTTGAAAATTTTCGTACAGTCGTGTGACTTTGAAAATTTTTGGACAAGTGTGGGACTTTGAAAATTTTCGGGCAGGCGTGGGACTTAGAATTATTTTGGGCCTGCGTCAGACTTTGAAAATTTTCGGACAAGTGTGGGACTTTGAAAATTTTCAGACAGGCGTGGGACTGAAAATTTTTGGAGAGGAGTCAGACTTTGAAAATGTTTGGGCCTGCGTCAGACTGAAAATGTTTGGGCCTGCGTCAGACTGAAAATTTTCGGACAAGTGTGGGACTTTGAAAATTTTCGGACAGGCGTCAGACTTTGAAAATGTTTGGGCCTGCATCAGACTGAAAATGTTTGGGCCTGCGTCAGACTGAAAATTTTCGGACAAGTGTGGGACTTTGAAAATTTTCGGACAGGCGTCAGACTTTGAAAATGTTTGGGGCTGCGTCAGACTTTGAAAATTTTCGTACAGTCGTGTGACTTTGAAAATTTTCGGACAAGTGTGGGACTTTGAAAATTTTAGGAGAGGCGTCAGACTTTGAAATGTTTGCGCCAGCATCAGACTGAAAATTTTCGGACAATGTGGGACTGAAAAATTTCGGACTGGCGTGGGTTTTTGAAAATGTTTGGGCCTGCGTCAGACTTTGAAAATTTTCGGACAGGCGTGGGACTTTGAAATGTTTGGGCCTGCGTCAGACTTTTAAAATTTTCGGACAGGCGTGGGACTGAAAATTTTCGGAGAGGCGTCAGACTTTGAAAATGTTCGGAGAGGCGTCAGACTTTGAAAATGTTTGGGCCTGCATCAGACTTTGAAAATGTTTGGGCCTGCGTCAGACTTTGAAAATTTTCGGACAAGTGTGGGACTGAAAATTTTCGGAGAGGCGTCAGACTTTGAAAATGTTCGGAGAGGCGTCAGACTTTGAAAATGTTTGGGCCTGCATCAGACTTTGAAAATGTTTGGGCCTGCGTCAGACTTTGAAAATTTTCGGACAAGTGTGGGACTGAAAATTTTCGGAGAGGCGTCAGACTTTGAAAATGTTCGGAGAGGCGTCAGACTTTGAAAATGTTTGGGCCTGCATCAGACTTTGAAAATGTTTGGGCCTGCGTCAGACTTTAAAAATTTTCGGGCAGGCATGGCACTTTGAAAATTTTCGGCCAGGCGTTGGACTTGGAATTATTTCGGGCCTGCGTCAGACTGAAAATTTTCGGGCAGGCGTGGGACTTTGAAAATTTTCGGACAGGCGTGGGACTTAGAATTATTTTGGGCCTGCGTCAGACTTTGAAAATTTTCGGACAAGTGTGGGACTTTGAAAAATTTCGGACAGGCGTGGGACTTTGAAAATGTTTGGGCCTGCGTCAGACTTTGAAAATTTTCGGGCAGGAGTGGGACTATGAAAATGTTTGGGCCTGCGTCAGACTTTGAAAATGTTTGGGCCTGCGTCGGACTTTGAAAATTTTCGGCCAGGCATGGGACTTTGAAAATTTTGGGAGAGGAGTCAGACTGAAAATGTTTGGGCCTGCATCAGACTTTGAAAATGTTTGGGCATGCGTCAGACTTTGAAAATTTTCAGGCAGGCGTGGGACTTTGAAAATTTTCGGGCAGGAGTGGGACTTTGAAAATTTTCGGACAGGCGTCAGACTTTGAAATGTTTGGGCCTGCGTCAGACTTTGAAAATTTTCGGACAGGCGTGGGACTTTGAAAATGTTTGGGCCTGCATCAGACTTTGAAAATGTTTGGGCCTGCGTCAGACTTTGAAAATGTTTGGGCCTGCGTCAGACTTTGAAAATTTTCGGACAAGTGTGGGACTTTGAAAATTTTCAGACAGGCGTGGGACTTTGAAAATGTTCGGAGAGGCGTCAGACTTTGAAAATGTTTGGGCCTGCATCAGACTTTGAAAATGTTTGGGCCTGCGTTAGACTTTAAAAATTTTCGGGCAGGCATGGCACTTTGAAAATTTTCGGCCAGGCGTTGGACTTAGAATTATTTCGGGCCTGCGTCAGACTGAAAATTTTCGGGCAGGCGTGGGACTTTGAAAATTTTTGGAGAGGAGTCAGACTTTGAAAATGTTTGGGCCTGCGTCAGACTTTGAAAATTTTTGGACAAGTGTGGGACTTTGAAAATTTTCGGGCAGGCGTGGGACTTTGAAAATGTTTGGGCCTGCGTCAGACTTTGAAAATTTTCGGACAAGTGTGGGACTTTGAAAATTTTCAGACAGGAGTGGGACTGAAAATTTTTGGAGAGGAGTCAGACTTTGAAAATGTTTGGGCCTGCACAGACTTTGAAAATGTTTGGGCCTGCGTCAGACTTTGAAAATTTTCGGGCAGGCGTGGGACTTTGCAAATTTTCGGACAGGCGTGGGACTTTGAAAATGTTTGGGCCTGCATCAGACTTTGAAAATGTTTGGGCCTGCGTCACACTTTGAAAATTTTCGTACATTCGTGTGACTGAAAATTTTTGGACAAGTGTGGGACTTTGAAAATTTTCGGGCAGGCGTGGGACTTAGAATTATTTTGGGCCTGCGTCAGACTTTGAAAATTTTCGGACAAGTGTGGGACTTTGAAAATTTTCAGACAGGCGTGGGACTTTGAAAATGTTTGGGCCTGCATCAGACTTTGAAAATGTTTGGGCCTGCGTCAGACTTTGAAAATTTTCGGGCAGGCGTGGGACTTTGAAAATTTTCGGACAGGCGTGGGACTTTGAAAATGTTTCGGCCTGCATCAGACTTTGAAAATGTTTGGGCCTGCGTCAGACTTTGAAAATTTTCGGACAAGTGTGGGACTTTGAAAATTTTCGGACAGGCGTCAGACTTTGAAAATGTTTGGGGCTGCGTCAGACTTTGAAAATTTTCGTACAGTCGTGTGACTTTGAAAATTTTTGGACAAGTGTGGGACTTTGAAAATTTTCGGGCAGGCGTGGGACTTAGAATTATTTTGGGCCTGCGTCAGACTTTGAAAATTTTCGGACAAGTGTGGGACTTTGAAAATTTTCAGACAGGCGTGGGACTTTGAAAATGTTTGGGCCTGCATCAGACTTTGAAAATGTTTGGGCCTGCGTCAGACTTTGAAAATTTTCGGGCAGGCGTGGGACTTTGAAAATTTTCGGACAGGCGTGGGACTTTGAAAATGTTTGGGCCTGCATCAGACTTTGAAAATGTTTGGGCCTGCGTCAGACTGAAAATTTTCGGACAAGTGTGGGACTTTGTAAATTTTCGGACAGGCGTCAGACTTTGAAAATGTTTGGGGCTGCGTCAGACTTTGAAAATTTTCGTACAGTCGTGTGACTTTGAAAATTTTTGGACAAGTGTGGGACTTTGAAAATTTTCGGGCAGGCGTGGGACTTAGAATTATTTTGGGCCTGCGTCAGACTTTGAAAATTTTCGGACAAGTGTGGGACTTTGAAAATTTTCAGACAGGCGTGGGACTGAAAATTTTTGGAGAGGAGTCAGACTTTGAAAATGTTTGGGCCTGCGTCAGACTTTGAAAATTTTCGGGCAGGCGTGGGACTTTGAAAATTTTCGGACAGGCGTGGGACTTTGAAAATGTTTGGGCCTGCATCAGACTTTGAAAATGTTTGGGCCTGCGTCAGACTGAAAATTTTCGGACAAGTGTGGGACTTTGAAAATTTTCGGACAGGCGTCAGACTTTGAAAATGTTTGGGGCTGCGTCAGACTTTGAAAATTTTCGTACAGTCGTGTGACTTTGAAAATTTTCGGACAAGTGTGGGACTTTGAAAATTTTCGGAGAGGCGTCAGACTTTGAAATGTTTGCGCCAGCATCAGACTGAAAATTTTCGGACAGGCATGGGACTTTGAAAATTTTCAGACAATGTGGGACTGAAAAATTTCGGACTGGCGTGGGACTTTGAAAATGTTTGGGCCTGCGTCAGACTTTGAAAATTTTCGGACAGGCGTGGGACTTTGAAATGTTTGGGCCTGCGTCAGACTTTGAAAATTTTCGGACAGGCGTGGGACTGAAAATTTTCGGAGAGGCGTCAGACTTTGAAAATGTTCGGAGAGGCGTCAGACTTTGAAAATGTTTGGGCCTGCATCAGACTTTGAAAATGTTTGGGCCTGCGTCAGACTTTGAAAATTTTCGGACAAGTGTGGGACTGAAAATTTTCGGAGAGGCGTCAGACTTTGAAAATGTTCGGAGAGGCGTCAGACTTTGAAAATGTTTGGGCCTGCATCAGACTTTGAAAATGTTTGGGCCTGCGTCAGACTTTAAAAATTTTCGGGCAGGCATGGCACTTTGAAAATTTTCGGCCAGGCGTTGGACTTAGAATTATTTCGGGCCTGCGTCAGACTGAAAATTTTCGGGCAGGCGTGGGACTTTGAAAATTTTTGGAGAGGAGTCAGACTTTGAAAATGTTTGGGCCTGCATCAGACTTTGAAAATGTTTGGGCCTGCGTCGGACTTTGAAAATTTTCGGCCAGGCATGGGACTTTGAAAATTTTGGGAGAGGAGTCAGACTGAAAATGTTTGGGCCTGCATCAGACTTTGAAAATGTTTGGGCATGCGTCAGACTTTGAAAATTTTCAGGCAGGCGTGGGACTTTGAAAATTTTCGGGCAGGAGTGGGACTTTGAAAATTTTCGGACAGGCGTCAGACTTTGAAATGTTTGGGCCTGCGTCAGACTTTGAAAATTTTCGGACAGGCGTGGGACTTTGAAAATGTTTGGGCCTGCATCAGACTTTGAAAATGTTTGGGCCTGCGTCAGACTTTGAAAATTTTCGGACAAGTGTGGGACTTTGAAAATTTTCAGACAGGCGTGGGACTTTGAAAATTTTCGGAGAGGCGTCAGACTTTGAAAATGTTCGGAGAGGCGTCAGACTTTGAAAATGTTTGGGCCTGCATCAGACTTTGAAAATGTTTGGGCCTGCGTCAGACTTTAAAAATTTTCGGGCAGGCATGGCACTTTGAAAATTTTCGGCCAGGCGTTGGACTTAGAATTATTTCGGGCCTGCGTCAGACTGAAAATTTTCGGGCAGGCGTGGGACTTTGAAAATTTTTGGAGAGGAGTCAGACTTTGAAAATGTTTGGGCCTGCGTCAGACTTTGAAAATTTTTGGACAAGTGTGGGACTTTGAAAATTTTCGGGCAGGCGTGGGACTTTGAAAATGTTTGGGCCTGCGTCGGACTTTGAAAATTTTCGGCCAGGCATGGGACTTTGAAAATTTTCGGGCAGGCGTGGGACTTTGAAAATGTTTGGGCCTGCGTCAGACTTTGAAAATTTTCGGACAAGTGTGGGACTTTGAAAATTTTCAGACAGGAGTGGGACTGAAAATTTTTGGAGAGGAGTCAGACTTTGAAAATGTTTGGGCCTGCGTCAGACTTTGAAAATGTTTGGGCCTGCGTCAGACTTTGAAAATTTTCGGGCAGGCGTGGGACTTTGAAAATTTTCGGACAGGCGTGGGACTTTGAAAATGTTTGGGCCTGCATCAGACTTTGAAAATGGGACTTTGAAAATTTTCGGGCCTGCGTCAGACTTTGAAAATTTTCGGACAAGTGTGGGACTTTGAAAATTTTCGGACAGGCGTCAGACTTTGAAAATGTTTGGGGCTGCGTCAGACTTTGAAAATTTTCGTACAGTCGTGTGACTTTGAAAATTTTTGGACAAGTGTGGGACTTTGAAAATTTTCGGGCAGGCGTGGGACTTAGAATTATTTTGGGCCTGCGTCAGACTTTGAAAATTTTCGGACAAGTGTGGGACTTTGAAAATTTTCAGACAGGCGTGGGACTGAAAATTTTTGGAGAGGAGTCAGACTTTGAAAATGTTTGGGCCTGCACAGACTTTGAAAATGTTTGGGCCTGCGTCAGACTTTGAAAATTTTCGGGCAGGCGTGGGACTTTGAAAATTTTCGGACAGGCGTGGGACTTTGAAAATGTTTGGGCCTGCATCAGACTTTGAAAATGTTTGGGCCTGCGTCAGACTTTGAAAATTTTCGGACAAGTGTGGGACTTTGAAAATTTTCGGACAGGCGTCAGACTTTGAAAATGTTTGGGGCTGCGTCAGACTTTGAAAATTTTCGTACTGTCGTGTGACTTTGAAAATTTTTGGACAAGTGTGGGACTTTGAAAATTTTCGGGCAGGCGTGGGACTTAGAATTATTTTGGGCCTGCGTCAGACTGAAAATGTTCGGACAAGTGTGGGACTTTGAAAATTTTCAGACAGGCGTGGGACTGAAAATTTTTGGAGAGGAGTCAGACTTTGAAAATGTTTGGGCCTGCACAGACTTTGAAAATGTTTGGGCCTGCGTCAGACTTTGAAAATTTTCGGGCAGGCGTGGGACTTTGAAAATTTTCGGACAGGCGTGGGACTTTGAAAATGTTTCGGCCTGCATCAGACTGAAAATGTTTGGGCCTGCGTCAGACTGAAAATTTTCGGACAAGTGTGGGACTTTGAAAATTTTCGGACAGGCGTCAGACTTTGAAAATGTTTGGGGCTGCGTCAGACTTTGAAAATTTTCGGACAAGTGTGGGACTTTGAAAATTTTCGGACAGGCGTCAGACTTTGAAAATGTTTGGGGCTGCGTCAGACTTTGAAAATTTTCGTACTGTCGTGTGACTTTGAAAATTTTTGGACAAGTGTGGGACTTTGAAAATTTTCGGGCAGGCGTGGGACTTAGAATTATTTTGGGCCTGCGTCAGACTTTGAAAATGTTCGGACAAGTGTGGGACTTTGAAAATTTTCAGACAGGCGTGGGACTGAAAATTTTTGGAGAGGAGTCAGACTTTGAAAATGTTTGGGCCTGCACAGACTTTGAAAATGTTTGGGCCTGCGTCAGACTTTGAAAATTTTCGGGCAGGCGTGGGACTTTGAAAATTTTCGGACAGGCGTGGGACTTTGAAAATGTTTGGGCCTGCGTCAGACTTTGAAAATTTTCGGACAAGTGTGGGACTTTGAAAATTTTCAGACAGGCGTGGGACTGAAAATTTTTGGAGAGGAGTCAGACTTTGAAAATGTTTGGGCCTGCGTCAGACTTTGAAAATTTTCGGGCAGGCGTGGGACTTTGAAAATTTTCGGACAGGCGTGGGACTTTGAAAATGTTTGGGCCTGCATCAGACTTTGAAAATGTTTGGGCCTGCGTCAGACTGAAAATTTTCGGACAAGTGTGGGACTTTGAAAATTTTCGGACAGGCGTCAGACTTTGAAAATGTTTGGGGCTGCGTCAGACTTTGAAAATTTTCGTACAGTCGTGTGACTTTGAAAATTTTCGGACAAGTGTGGGACTTTGAAAATTTTCGGAGAGGCGTCAGACTTTGAAATGTTTGCGCCAGCATCAGACTGAAAATTTTCGGACAGGCATGGGACTTTGAAAATTTTCAGACAAGTGTGGGACTGAAAAATTTCGGACTGGCGTGGGACTTTGAAATGTTTGGGCCTGCGTCAGACTTTGAAAATTTTCGGACAGGCGTGGGACTTTGAAAATGTTTGGGCCTGCATCAGACTTTGAAAATGTTTGGGCCTGCGTCAGACTTTGAAAATTTTCGGACAAGTGTGGGACTTTGAAAATTTTCGGAGAGGCGTCAGACTTTGAAAATGTTCGGAGAGGCGTCAGACTTTGAAAATGTTTGGGCCTGCGTCAGACTGAAAATTTTCGGACAGGCGTGGGACTTTGAAATGTTTGGGCCTGCGTCAGACTTTGAAAATTTTCGGACAGGCGTGGGACTTTGAAAATGTTTGGGCCTGCATCAGACTTTGAAAATGTTTGGGCCTGCGTCAGACTTTGAAAATTTTCGGACAAGTGTGGGACTTTGAAAATTTTCGGAGAGGCGTCAGACTTTGAAAATGTTCGGAGAGGCGTCAGACTTTGAAAATGTTTGGGCCTGCATCAGACTTTGAAAATGTTTGGGCCTGCGTCAGACTTTAAAAATTTTCGGGCAGGCATGGCACTTTGAAAATCTTCGGCCAGGCGTTGGACTTAGAATTATTTCGGGCCTGCGTCAGACTGAAAATTTTCGGGCAGGCGTGGGACTTTGAAAATTTTTGGAGAGGAGTCAGACTTTGAAAATGTTTGGGCCTGCATCAGACTTTGAAAATGTTTGGGCCTGCGTCAGACTTTGAAAATTTTTGGACAAGTGTGGGACTTTGAAAATTTTCGGGCAGGCGTGGGACTTAGAATTATTTTGGGCCTGCGTCAGACTTTGAAAATTTTCGGACAAGTGTGGGACTTTGAAAATTTTCGGGCAGGCGTGGGACTTAGAATTATTTTGGGCCTGCGTCAGACTTTGAAAATTTTCGGACAAGTGTGGAACTTTGAAAATTTTCGGACAAGTGTGGGACTTTGAAAATTTTCGGACAGGCGTCAGACTTTGAAAATGTTTGGGGCTGCGTCACACTTTGAAAATTTTCGTACAGTCGTGTGACTTTGAAAATTTTTGGACAAGTGTGGGACTTTGAAAATTTTCGGGCAGGCGTGGGACTTAGAATTATTTTGGGCCTGCGTCAGACTTTGAAAATTTTCGGACAAGTGTGGGACTTTGAAAATTTTCAGACAGGCGTGGGACCGAAAATTTTTGGAGAGGAGTCAGACTTTGAAAATGTTTGGGCCTGCACAGACTTTGAAAATGTTTGGGCCTGCGTCAGACTTTGAAAATTTTCGGGCAGGCGTGGGACTTTGAAAATTTTCGGACAGGCGTGGGACTTTGAAAATGTTTCGGCCTGCATCAGACTGAAAATGTTTGGGCCTGCGTCAGACTTTGAAAATTTTCGGACAAGTGTGGGACTTTGAAAATTTTCGGACAGGCGTCAGACTTTGAAAATGTTTGGGGCTGCGTCAGACTGAAAATTTTCGTACAGTCGTGTGACTTTGAAAATTTTCGGACAAGTGTGGGACTTTGAAAATTTTCGGAGAGGCGTCAGACTTTGAAATGTTTGGGCCAGCATCAGACTGAAAATTTTCGGACAGGCATGGGACTTTGAAAATTTTCAGACAAGTGTGGGACTGAAAAATTTCGGACTGGCGTGGGACTTTGAAAATGTTTGGGCCTGCGTCAGACTTTGAAAATTTTCGGACAGGCGTGGGACTTTGAAATGTTTGGGCCTGCGTCAGACTTTGAAAATTTTCGGACAGGCGTGGGACTTTGAAAATGTTTGGGCCTGCATCAGACTGAAAATGTTTGGGCCTGCGTCAGACTTTGAAAATTTTCGGACAAGTGTGGGACTTTGAAAATTTTCGGAGAGGCGTCAGACTTTGAAAATGTTCGGAGAGGCGTCAGACTTTGAAAATGTTTGGGCCTGCATCAGACTTTGAAAATGTTTGGGCCTGCGTCAGACTTTAAAAATTTTCGGGCAGGCATGGCACTTTGAAAATTTTCGGCCAGGCGTTGGACTTAGAATTATTTCGGGCCTGCGTCAGACTGAAAATTTTCGGGCAGGCGTGGGACTTTGAAAATTTTTGGAGAGGAGTCAGACTTTGAAAATGTTTGGGCCTGCATCAGACTTTGAAAATGTTTGGGCCTGCGTCAGACTTTGAAAATTTTTGGACAAGTGTGGGACTTTGAAAAGTTTCGGGCAGGCGTGGGACTTTGAAAATGTTTGGGCCTGCGTCGGACTTTGAACATTTTCGGCCAGGCATGGGACTTTGAAAATTTTCGGGCAGGCGTGGGACTTAGAATTATTTTGGGCCTGCGTCAGACTTTGAAAATTTTTGGACAAGTGTGGGACTTTGAAAATTTTCGGGCAGGCGTGGGACTTTGAAAATGTTTGGGCCTGCATCAGACTTTGAAAATGTTTGGGCCTGCGTCGGACTTTGAAAATTTTCGGACAGGCGTGGGACTTTGAAAATTTTCGGACAGGCGTGGGACTTTGAAAATGTTTGGGCCTGCATCAGACTTTGAAAATGTTTGGGCCTGCGTCAGACTTTGAAAATTTTCGGACAAGTGTGGGACTTTGAAAATTTTCAGACAGGCGTGGGACTGAAAATTTTTGGAGAGGAGTCAGACTTTGAAAATGTTTGGGCCTGCACAGACTTTGAAAATGTTTGGGCCTGCGTCAGACTTTGAAAATTTTCGGGCAGGCGTGGGACTTTGAAAATTTTCGGACAGGCGTGGGACTTTGAAAATGTTTGGGCCTGCATCAGACTTTGAAAATGTTTGGGCCTGCGTCGGACTTTGAAAATTTTCGGACAGGCGTGGGACTTTGAAAATTTTCGGACAGGCGTGGGACTTTGAAAATGTTTGGGCCTGCATCAGACTTTGAAAATGTTTGGGCCTGCGTCAGACTTTGAAAATTTTCGGACAAGTGTGGGACTTTGAAAATTTTCGGACAGGCGTCAGACTTTGAAAATGTTTGGGGCTGCGTCAGACTTTGAAAATTTTCGGACAAGTGTGGGACTTTGAAAATTTTCGGAGAGGCGTCAGACTTTGAAAATGTTCGGAGAGGCGTCAGACTTTGAAAATGTTTGGGCCTGCATCAGACTTTGAAAATGTTTGGGCCTGCGTCAGACTTTAAAAATTTTCGGGCAGGCATGGCACTTTGAAAATTTTCGGCCAGGCGTTGGACTTAGAATTATTTCGGGCCTGCGTCAGACTGAAAATTTTCGGGCAGGCGTGGGACTTTGAAAATTTTTGGAGAGGAGTCAGACTTTGAAAATGTTTGGGCCTGCATCAGACTTTGAAAATGTTTGGGCCTGCGTCAGACTTTGAAAATTTTTGGACAAGTGTGGGACTTTGAAAATTTTCGGGCAGGCGTGGGACTTTGAAAATGTTTGGGCCTGCGTCGGACTTTGAACATTTTCGGCCAGGCATGGGACTTTGAAAATTTTCGGGCAGGCGTCAGACTTAGAAAAAATTCTGGCCAGCATGGGACTTTGAAATATTTCAGGCAGGCGTCAGACTTAGAAAAAATTCTGGCCAGCATGGGACTTTGAAAATTTTCGGCCAGGAGTCAGACTTAGAAAAAATTCTGGCCAGCATGGGACTTAGAAAAAATTCTGGCCAGCATGGGACTTTGAAAATTTTCGGCCAGGCGTCAGACTTAGAAAAAATTCTGGCCAGCATGGGACTTTGAAATATTTCAGGCAGGTGTCAGACTTAGAAAATTTTCGGGCCAGCATGGGACTTTGAAAAAATTCTGGCCAGCATGGGACTTTGAAAAAATTCTGGCCAGCATGGGACTTTGAAAATTTTCGGCCAGGCGTCAGACTTAGAAAAAATTCTGGCCAGCATGGGACTTTGAAAAAATTCTGGCCAGCATGGGACTTAGAAAAAATTCTCGCCAGCATGGGACTTTGAAATATTTCAGACAGGCGTCAGACTTAGAAAAAATTCTGGCCAGCATGGGACTTAGAAAAAATTCTCGCCAGCATGGGACTTTGAAATATTTCAGGCAGGTGTCAGACTTAGAAAAAATTCTGGCCAGCATGGAACTTTGAAAATTTTCGGCCAGGAGTCAGACTTAGAAAAAATTCTGGCCTGCATGGGACTTTGAAATATTTCAGGCAGGCGTCAGACTTAGAAAAAATTCTGGCCAGCATGGGACTTTGAAAATTTTCAGCCAGGCATCAGACTTAGAAAAAATTCTGGCCAGCATGGGACTTTGAAAAAATTCTGGCCAGCATGGGACTTTGAAAATTTTCGGGCCAGCATGGGACTTTGAAAATTTTCAGCCAGGCATCAGACTTAGAAAAAATTCTGGCCAGCATGGGACTTTGAAAAAATTCTCGCCAGCATGGGACTTTGAAATATTTCAGGCAGGTGTCAGACTTAGAAAAAATTCTGGCCAGCATGGGACTTTGAAAATTTTCGGCCAGGAGTCAGACTTAGAAAAAATTCTGGCCTGCATGGGACTTTGAAATATTTCAGGCAGGCGTCAGACTTAGAAAAAATTCTGGCCAGCATGGGACTTTGAAAATTTTCAGCCAGGCATCAGACTTAGAAAAAATTCTGGCCAGCATGGGACTTTGAAAAAATTCTGGCCAGCATGGGACTTTGAAAATTTTCGGGCCAGCATGGGACTTTGAAAATTTTCGGCCAGGCGTCAGACTTAGAAAAAATTCTGGCCAGCATGGGACTTTGAAAATTTTCAGCCAGGCATCAGACTTTGAAAAAATTCTGGCCAGCATGGGACTTTGTAAATTTTCGGCCCGGCGTCAGACTTAGAAAAAATTCTGGCCAGCATGGGACTTTGAAAAAATTCTGGCCAGCATGGGACTTTGAAAATTTTCAGCCAGGCATCAGACTTAGAAAAAATTCTGGCCAGCATGGGACTTTGAAAAAATTCTGGCCAGCATGGGACTTTGAAAATTTTCGGGCCAGCATGGGACTTTGAAAATTTTCAGCCAGGCATCAGACTTAGAAAAAATTCTGGCCAGCATGGGACTTTGAAAAAATTCTCGCCAGCATGGGACTTTGAAAATTTTCGGCCAGGAGTCAGACTTAGAAAAAATTCTGGCCTGCATGGGACTTTGAAATATTTCAGGCAGGCGTCAGACTTAGAAAAAATTCTGGCCAGCATGGGACTTTGAAAATTTTCAGCCAGGCATCAGACTTAGAAAAAATTCTGGCCAGCATGGGACTTTGAAAAAATTCTGGCCAGCATGGGACTTTGAAAATTTTCGGGCCAGCATGGGACTTTGAAAATTTTCGGCCAGGCGTCAGACTTAGAAAAAATTCTGGCCAGCATGGGACTTTGAAAATTTTCAGCCAGGCATCAGACTTAGAAAAAATTCTGGCCAGCATGGGACTTTGAAAATTTTCGGCCAGGAGTCAGACTTTGAAAAAATTCTGGCCAGCATGGGACTTTGTAAATTTTCGGCCCAGCGTCAGACTTAGAAAAAATTCTGGCCAGCATGGGACTTTGAAAAAATTCTGGCAAGCATGGGACTTTGAAAATTTTCAGCCAGGCATCAGACTTAGAAAAAATTCTGGCCAGCATGGGACTTTGAAATATTTCAGGCAGGTGTCAGACTTAGAAAAAATTCTGGCCAGCATGGGACTTTGAAATATTTCAGGCAGGCATCAGACTTAGAAACAATTCTGGCCAGCATGGGACTTTGTAAATTTTCGGCCCGGCGTCAGACTTAGAAAAAATTCAGGCCAGCATCAGACTTTGAAAAAATTCTGGCCAGCATGGGACTTTGAAAATTTTCAGCCAGGCATCAGACTTAGAAACAATTCTGGCCTGCATGGGACTTTGAAATATTTCAGGCAGGCATCAGACTTAGAAAAAATTCGGGCCAGCATGGGACTTTGAAAATTTTCGGCCAGGAGTCAGACTTAGAAAAAATTCTGGCCAGCATGGGACTTTGAAAAAATTCGGGCCAGCATGGGACTTTGAAAAAATTCTGGCCAGCATGGGACTTAGAAAAAATTCTGGCCAGCATGGGACTTTGAAAAAATTCGGGCCAGCATGGGACTTTGAAAAAATTCTGGCCAGCATGGGACTTAGAAAAAATTCTGGCCAGCATGGGACTTTGAAAAAATTCGGGCCAGCATGGGACTTTGAAAAAATTCTGGCCAGCATGGGACTTAGAAAAAATTCTGGCCAGCATGGGACTTTGAAAAAATTCTGGCCAGCATGGGACTTTGAAAATTTTCGGGCCAGCATGGGACTTTGAAAATTTTCGGCCAGGCGTCAGACTTAGAAAAAATTCTGGCCAGCATGGGACTTTGAAAATTTTCGGCCAGGAGTCAGACTTTGAAAAAATTCTGGCCAGCATGGGACTTTGTAAATTTTCGGCCCAGCGTCAGACTTAGAAAAAATTCTGGCCAGCATGGGACTTTGAAAAAATTCTGGCAAGCATGGGACTTTGAAAATTTTCAGCCAGGCATCAGACTTAGAAAAAATTCTGGCCAGCATGGGACTTTGAAATATTTCAGGCAGGTGTCAGACTTAGAAAAAATTCTGGCCAGCATGGGACTTTGAAATATTTCAGGCAGGCATCAGACTTAGAAACAATTCTGGCCAGCATGGGACTTTGTAAATTTTCGGCCCGGCGTCAGACTTAGAAAAAATTCAGGCCAGCATCAGACTTTGAAAAAATTCTGGCCAGCATGGGACTTTGAAAATTTTCAGCCAGGCATCAGACTTAGAAACAATTCTGGCCTGCATGGGACTTTGAAATATTTCAGGCAGGCATCAGACTTAGAAAAAATTCGGGCCAGCATGGGACTTTGAAAATTTTCGGCCAGGAGTCAGACTTAGAAAAAATTCTGGCCAGCATGGGACTTTGAAAAAATTCGGGCCAGCATGGGACTTTGAAAAAATTCTGGCCAGCATGGGACTTAGAAAAAATTCTGGCCAGCATGGGACTTTGAAAAAATTCGGGCCAGCATGGGACTTTGAAAAAATTCTGGCCAGCATGGGACTTAGAAAAAATTCTGGCCAGCATGGGACTTTGAAAAAATTCGGGCCAGCATGGGACTTTGAAAAAATTCTGGCCAGCATGGGACTTAGAAAAAATTCTGGCCAGCATGGGACTTTGAAAAAATTCTGGCCAGCATGTGACTTTGTAAATTTTCGGCCCGGCGTCAGACTTAGAAAAAATTCTGGCCAGCATGGGACTTAGAAAAAATTCTGGCCAGCATGGGACTTTGAAAATTTTCAGCCAGGCATCAGACTTAGAAACAATTCTGGCCAGCATGGGACTTTGAAATATTTCAGGCAGGTGTCAGACTTAGAAACAATTCTGGCCTGCATGGGACTTTGAAATATTTCAGGCAGGTGTCAGACTTAGAAAAAATTCTGGCCAGCATGGGACTTTGAAAATTTTTGGCCAGGAGTCAGACTTAGAAAAAATTCTGGCCAGCATGGGACTTTGAAAATTTTCGGCCAGGCGTCAGACTTAGAAAAAATTCTGGCCAGCATGGGACTTAGAAGAAATTCTCGCCAGCATGGGACTTTGAAAATTTTCAGGCAGGTGTCAGACTTAGAAAAAATTCTGGCCTGCATGGGACTTTGAAATATTTCAGACAGGCGTCAGACTTAGAAAAAATTCTGGCCAGCATGGGACTTTGAAAAAATTCTGGCCAGCATGGGACTTTGAAAATTTTCGGCCAGGCGTCAGACTTAGAAAAAATTCTGGCCAGCATGGGACTTTGAAAATTTTCAGCCAGGCGTCAGACTTAGAAAAAATTCTGCCCAGCATGGGACTTTGAAAAGTTTCAACCAGGCGTCAGACTTAGAAAAAATTCTGGCCAGCATGGGACTTTGAAAATTTTCGGCCAGGAGTCAGACTTAGAAAAAATTCTGGCCAGCATGGGACTTTGAAAAAATTCTGGCCAGCATGGGACTTTGAAAATTTTCAGCCAGGCGTCAGACTTAGAAAAAATTCTGCCCAGCATGGGACTTTGAAAAAATTCTGGCCAGCATGGGACTTAGAAAAAATTCTGGCCAGCATGGGACTTTGAAAATTTTCGGCCAGGCGTCAGACTTAGAAAAAATTCTGGCCAGCATGGGACTTTGAAAAAATTCTGGCCAGCATGGGACTTTGAAAATTTTCAGCCAGGCGTCAGACTTTGAAAATATTCTGGCCAGCATGGGACTTTGAAAAAATTCTGGCCAGCATGGGACTTTGAAAATTTTCAGCCAGGCGTCAGACTTTGAAAACATTCTGGCCAGCATGGGACTTTGAAAATTTTCAGCCAGGCGTCAGACTTAGAAAAAATTCTGGCCAGCATGGGACTTTGAAACAATTCTGGCCAGCATGGGACTTTGAAAAAATTCGGGCCAGCATGGGACTTTGAAAAAATTCTGGCCAGCATGGGACTTTGAAAATTTTCGGGCCAGCATGGGACTTTGAAAATTTTCGGCCAGGCGTCAGACTTAGAAAAAATTCTGGCCAGCATGGGACTTAGAAGAAATTCTCGCCAGCATGGGACTTTGAAAATTTTCAGGCAGGTGTCAGACTTAGAAAAAATTCTGGCCTGCATGGGACTTTGAAATATTTCAGACAGGCGTCAGACTTAGAAAAAATTCTGGCCAGCATGGGACTTTGAAAAAATTCTGGCCAGCATGGGACTTTGAAAATTTTCAGCCAGGCATCAGACTTAGAAAAAATTCTGCCCAGCATGGGACTTTGAAAAGTTTCGGCCAGGAGTCAGACTTAGAAAAAATTCTGGCCAGCATGGGACTTTGAAAAAATTCTGGCCAGCATGGGACTTTGAAAATTTTCAGCCAGGCGTCAGACTTAGAAAAAATTCTGGCCAGCATGGGACTTTGAAAAAATTCTGGCAAGCATGGGACTTTGAAAATTTTCAGCCAGGCATCAGACTTAGAAAAAATTCTGGCCAGCATGGGACTTTGAAATATTTCAGGCAGGTGTCAGACTTAGAAAAAATTCTGGCCAGCATGGGACTTTGAAATATTTCAGGCAGGCATCAGACTTAGAAACAATTCTGGCCAGCATGGGACTTTGTAAATTTTCGGCCCGGCGTCAGACTTAGAAAAAATTCAGGCCAGCATCAGACTTTGAAAAAATTCTGGCCAGCATGGGACTTTGAAAATTTTCAGCCAGGCATCAGACTTAGAAACAATTCTGGCCTGCATGGGACTTTGAAATATTTCAGGCAGGCATCAGACTTAGAAAAAATTCGGGCCAGCATGGGACTTTGAAAATTTTCGGCCAGGAGTCAGACTTAGAAAAAATTCTGGCCAGCATGGGACTTTGAAAAAATTCGGGCCAGCATGGGACTTTGAAAAAATTCTGGCCAGCATGGGACTTAGAAAAAATTCTGGCCAGCATGGGACTTTGAAAAAATTCGGGCCAGCATGGGACTTTGAAAAAATTCTGGCCAGCATGGGACTTAGAAAAAATTCTGGCCAGCATGGGACTTTGAAAAAATTCGGGCCAGCATGGGACTTTGAAAAAATTCTGGCCAGCATGGGACTTAGAAAAAATTCTGGCCAGCATGGGACTTTGAAAAAATTCTGGCCAGCATGTGACTTTGTAAATTTTCGGCCCGGCGTCAGACTTAGAAAAAATTCTGGCCAGCATGGGACTTAGAAAAAATTCTGGCCAGCATGGGACTTTGAAAATTTTCAGCCAGGCATCAGACTTAGAAACAATTCTGGCCAGCATGGGACTTTGAAATATTTCAGGCAGGTGTCAGACTTAGAAACAATTCTGGCCTGCATGGGACTTTGAAATATTTCAGGCAGGTGTCAGACTTAGAAAAAATTCTGGCCAGCATGGGACTTTGAAAATTTTTGGCCAGGAGTCAGACTTAGAAAAAATTCTGGCCAGCATGGGACTTTGAAAATTTTCGGCCAGGCGTCAGACTTAGAAAAAATTCTGGCCAGCATGGGACTTAGAAGAAATTCTCGCCAGCATGGGACTTTGAAAATTTTCAGGCAGGTGTCAGACTTAGAAAAAATTCTGGCCTGCATGGGACTTTGAAATATTTCAGACAGGCGTCAGACTTAGAAAAAATTCTGCCCAGCATGGGACTTTGAAAAAATTCTGGCCAGCATGGGACTTAGAAAAAATTCTGGCCAGCATGGGACTTTGAAAATTTTCGGCCAGGCGTCAGACTTAGAAAAAATTCTGGCCAGCATGGGACTTTGAAAAAATTCTGGCCAGCATGGGACTTTGAAAATTTTCAGCCAGGCGTCAGACTTTGAAAATATTCTGGCCAGCATGGGACTTTGAAAAAATTCTGGCCAGCATGGGACTTTGAAAATTTTCAGCCAGGCGTCAGACTTTGAAAACATTCTGGCCAGCATGGGACTTTGAAAATTTTCAGCCAGGCGTCAGACTTAGAAAAAATTCTGGCCAGCATGGGACTTTGAAACAATTCTGGCCAGCATGGGACTTTGAAAAAATTCGGGCCAGCATGGGACTTTGAAAAAATTCTGGCCAGCATGGGACTTTGAAAATTTTCGGGCCAGCATGGGACTTTGAAAATTTTCGGCCAGGCGTCAGACTTAGAAAAAATTCTGGCCAGCATGGGACTTAGAAGAAATTCTCGCCAGCATGGGACTTTGAAAATTTTCAGGCAGGTGTCAGACTTAGAAAAAATTCTGGCCTGCATGGGACTTTGAAATATTTCAGACAGGCGTCAGACTTAGAAAAAATTCTGGCCAGCATGGGACTTTGAAAAAATTCTGGCCAGCATGGGACTTTGAAAATTTTCAGCCAGGCGTCAGACTTAGAAAAAATTCTGCCCAGCATGGGACTTTGAAAAGTTTCGGCCAGGAGTCAGACTTAGAAAAAATTCTGGCCAGCATGGGACTTTGAAAAAATTCTGGCCAGCATGGGACTTTGAAAATTTTCAGCCAGGCGTCAGACTTAGAAAAAATTCTGGCCAGCATGGGACTTTGAAAAAATTCTGGCAAGCATGGGACTTTGAAAATTTTCAGCCAGGCATCAGACTTAGAAAAAATTCTGGCCAGCATGGGACTTTGAAATATTTCAGGCAGGTGTCAGACTTAGAAAAAATTCTGGCCAGCATGGGACTTTGAAATATTTCAGGCAGGCATCAGACTTAGAAACAATTCTGGCCAGCATGGGACTTTGTAAATTTTCGGCCCGGCGTCAGACTTAGAAAAAATTCAGGCCAGCATCAGACTTTGAAAAAATTCTGGCCAGCATGGGACTTTGAAAATTTTCAGCCAGGCATCAGACTTAGAAACAATTCTGGCCTGCATGGGACTTTGAAATATTTCAGGCAGGCATCAGACTTAGAAAAAATTCGGGCCAGCATGGGACTTTGAAAATTTTCGGCCAGGAGTCAGACTTAGAAAAAATTCTGGCCAGCATGGGACTTTGAAAAAATTCGGGCCAGCATGGGACTTTGAAAAAATTCTGGCCAGCATGGGACTTAGAAAAAATTCTGGCCAGCATGGGACTTTGAAAAAATTCGGGCCAGCATGGGACTTTGAAAAAATTCTGGCCAGCATGGGACTTAGAAAAAATTCTGGCCAGCATGGGACTTTGAAAAAATTCGGGCCAGCATGGGACTTTGAAAAAATTCTGGCCAGCATGGGACTTAGAAAAAATTCTGGCCAGCATGGGACTTTGAAAAAATTCTGGCCAGCATGTGACTTTGTAAATTTTCGGCCCGGCGTCAGACTTAGAAAAAATTCTGGCCAGCATGGGACTTAGAAAAAATTCTGGCCAGCATGGGACTTTGAAAATTTTCAGCCAGGCATCAGACTTAGAAACAATTCTGGCCAGCATGGGACTTTGAAATATTTCAGGCAGGTGTCAGACTTAGAAACAATTCTGGCCTGCATGGGACTTTGAAATATTTCAGGCAGGTGTCAGACTTAGAAAAAATTCTGGCCAGCATGGGACTTTGAAAATTTTTGGCCAGGAGTCAGACTTAGAAAAAATTCTGGCCAGCATGGGACTTTGAAAATTTTCGGCCAGGCGTCAGACTTAGAAAAAATTCTGGCCAGCATGGGACTTAGAAGAAATTCTCGCCAGCATGGGACTTTGAAAATTTTCAGGCAGGTGTCAGACTTAGAAAAAATTCTGGCCTGCATGGGACTTTGAAATATTTCAGACAGGCGTCAGACTTAGAAAAAATTCTGGCCAGCATGGGACTTTGAAAAAATTCTGGCCAGCATGGGACTTTGAAAATTTTCGGCCAGGCGTCAGACTTAGAAAAAATTCTGGCCAGCATGGGACTTTGAAAATTTTCAGCCAGGCGTCAGACTTAGAAAAAATTCTGCCCAGCATGGGACTTTGAAAAGTTTCAACCAGGCGTCAGACTTAGAAAAAATTCTGGCCAGCATGGGACTTTGAAAATTTTCGGCCAGGAGTCAGACTTAGAAAAAATTCTGGCCAGCATGGGACTTTGAAAAAATTCTGGCCAGCATGGGACTTTGAAAATTTTCAGCCAGGCGTCAGACTTAGAAAAAATTCTGCCCAGCATGGGACTTTGAAAAAATTCTGGCCAGCATGGGACTTAGAAAAAATTCTGGCCAGCATGGGACTTTGAAAATTTTCGGCCAGGCGTCAGACTTAGAAAAAATTCTGGCCAGCATGGGACTTTGAAAAAATTCTGGCCAGCATGGGACTTTGAAAATTTTCAGCCAGGCGTCAGACTTTGAAAATATTCTGGCCAGCATGGGACTTTGAAAAAATTCTGGCCAGCATGGGACTTTGAAAATTTTCAGCCAGGCGTCAGACTTTGAAAACATTCTGGCCAGCATGGGACTTTGAAAATTTTCAGCCAGGCGTCAGACTTAGAAAAAATTCTGGCCAGCATGGGACTTTGAAACAATTCTGGCCAGCATGGGACTTTGAAAAAATTCGGGCCAGCATGGGACTTTGAAAAAATTCTGGCCAGCATGGGACTTTGAAAATTTTCGGGCCAGCATGGGACTTTGAAAATTTTCGGCCAGGCGTCAGACTTAGAAAAAATTCTGGCCAGCATGGGACTTAGAAGAAATTCTCGCCAGCATGGGACTTTGAAAATTTTCAGGCAGGTGTCAGACTTAGAAAAAATTCTGGCCTGCATGGGACTTTGAAATATTTCAGACAGGCGTCAGACTTAGAAAAAATTCTGGCCAGCATGGGACTTTGAAAAAATTCTGGCCAGCATGGGACTTTGAAAATTTTCAGCCAGGCGTCAGACTTAGAAAAAATTCTGCCCAGCATGGGACTTTGAAAAGTTTCGGCCAGGAGTCAGACTTAGAAAAAATTCTGGCCAGCATGGGACTTTGAAAAAATTCTGGCCAGCATGGGACTTTGAAAATTTTCAGCCAGGCGTCAGACTTAGAAAAAATTCTGCCCAGCATGGGACTTTGAAAAAATTCTGGCCAGCATGGGACTTAGAAAAAATTCTGGCCAGCATGGGACTTTGAAAATTTTCGGCCAGGCGTCAGACTTAGAAAAAATTCTGGCCTGCATGGGACTTTGAAATATTTCAGACAGGCGTCAGACTTAGAAAAAATTCTGGCCAGCATGGGACTTTGAAAATTTTCGGCCAGGCGTCAGACTTAGAAAAAATTCTGGCCTGCATGGGACTTTGAAATATTTCAGACAGGCGTCAGACTTAGAAAAAATTCTGGCCAGCATGGGACTTTGAAAAAATTCTGGCCAGCATGGGACTTTGAAAATTTTCGGCCAGGCGTCAGACTTAGAAAAAATTCTGGCCAGCATGGGACTTTGAAAATTTTCAGCCAGGCGTCAGACTTAGAAAAAATTCTGCCCAGCATGGGACTTTGAAAAGTTTCAACCAGGCGTCAGACTTAGAAAAAATTCTGGCCAGCATGGGACTTTGAAAATTTTCGGCCAGGAGTCAGACTTAGAAAAAATTCTGGCCAGCATGGGACTTTGAAAAAATTCTGGCCAGCATGGGACTTTGAAAATTTTCAGCCAGGCGTCAGACTTAGAAAAAATTCTGCCCAGCATGGGACTTTGAAAAAATTCTGGCCAGCATGGGACTTAGAAAAAATTCTGGCCAGCATGGGACTTTGAAAATTTTCGGCCAGGCGTCAGACTTAGAAAAAATTCTGGCCAGCATGGGACTTTGAAAAAATTCTGGCCAGCATGGGACTTTGAAAATTTTCAGCCAGGCGTCAGACTTTGAAAATATTCTGGCCAGCATGGGACTTTGAAAAAATTCTGGCCAGCATGGGACTTTGAAAATTTTCAGCCAGGCGTCAGACTTTGAAAACATTCTGGCCAGCATGGGACTTTGAAAATTTTCAGCCAGGCGTCAGACTTAGAAAAAATTCTGGCCAGCATGGGACTTTGAAACAATTCTGGCCAGCATGGGACTTTGAAAAAATTCGGGCCAGCATGGGACTTTGAAAAAATTCTGGCCAGCATGGGACTTTGAAAATTTTCGGGCCAGCATGGGACTTTGAAAATTTTCGGCCAGGCGTCAGACTTAGAAAAAATTCTGGCCAGCATGGGACTTAGAAGAAATTCTCGCCAGCATGGGACTTTGAAAATTTTCAGGCAGGTGTCAGACTTAGAAAAAATTCTGGCCTGCATGGGACTTTGAAATATTTCAGACAGGCGTCAGACTTAGAAAAAATTCTGGCCAGCATGGGACTTTGAAAAAATTCTGGCCAGCATGGGACTTTGAAAATTTTCAGCCAGGCGTCAGACTTAGAAAAAATTCTGCCCAGCATGGGACTTTGAAAAGTTTCGGCCAGGAGTCAGACTTAGAAAAAATTCTGGCCAGCATGGGACTTTGAAAAAATTCTGGCCAGCATGGGACTTTGAAAATTTTCAGCCAGGCGTCAGACTTAGAAAAAATTCTGCCCAGCATGGGACTTTGAAAAAATTCTGGCCAGCATGGGACTTAGAAAAAATTCTGGCCAGCATGGGACTTTGAAAATTTTCGGCCAGGCGTCAGACTTAGAAAAAATTCTGGCCTGCATGGGACTTTGAAATATTTCAGACAGGCGTCAGACTTAGAAAAAATTCTGGCCAGCATGGGACTTTGAAAAAATTCTGGCCAGCATGGGACTTTGAAAATTTTCAGCCAGGCGTCAGACTTAGAAAAAATTCTGCCCAGCATGGGACTTTGAAAAGTTTCGGCCAGGAGTCAGACTTAGAAAAAATTCTGGCCAGCATGGGACTTTGAAAAAATTCTGGCCAGCATGGGACTTAGAAAAAATTCTGGCCAGCATGGGACTTTGAAAATTTTCGGCCAGGCGTCAGACTTAGAAAAAATTCTGGCCTGCATGGGACTTTGAAATATTTCAGACAGGCGTCAGACTTAGAAAAAATTCTGGCCAGCATGGGACTTTGAAAAAATTCTGGCCAGCATGGGACTTTGAAAATTTTCAGCCAGGCGTCAGACTTAGAAAAAATTCTGGCCAGCATGGGACTTTGAAAATTTTCGGCCAGGAGTCAGACTGAAAAAATTCTGGCCAGCATGGGACTTTGAAAATTTTCGGCCAGGCGTCAGACTTAGAAAAAATTCTGGCCAGCATGGGACTTTGAAAAAATTCTGGCCAGCATGGGACTTTGAAATATTTCAGACAGGAGTCAGACTTAGAAAAAATTCTGGCCAGCATGGGACTTTGAAAATATTCTGGCCAGCATGGGACTTTGAAAATTTTCAGCCAGGCGTCAGACTTAGAAAAAATTCTGGCCAGCATGGGACTTTGAAAAAATTCTGGCCAGCATGGGACTTTGAAAAAATTCGGGCCAGCATGGGACTGAAAAAATTCTGGCCAGCATGGGACTTTGAAAATTTTCGGCCAGGAGTCAGACTTAGAAAAAATTCTGCCCAGCATGGGACTTTGAAAATTTTCAGCCAGGCATCAGACTTAGAAAAAATTCCGGCCAGCATGGGACTTTGAAAATTCTGGCCAGCATGGGACTTTGAAAAAATTCGGGCCAGCATGGGACTTTGAAAATTTTCGGCCAGGAGTCAGACTTAGAAAAAATTCTGGCCAGCATGGGACTTTGAAAAAATTCTGGCCAGCATGGGACTTTGAAAATTTTCAGCCAGGCGTCAGACTTAGAAAAAATTCTGCCCAGCATGGGACTTTGAAAATTTTCAGCCAGGCATCAGACTTAGAAAAAATTCTGGCCAGCATGGGACTTTGAAAATTTTCGTCCAGGAGTCAGACTTTGAAAAAATTCTGGCCAGCATGGGACTTTGAAAATTTTCAGCCAGGCGTCAGACTTAGAAAAAATTCTGGCCAGCATGGGAATTTGAAAATTTTCGGCAAGGCGTCAGACTTAGAAAATAATTCTGGCCAGCATGGGACTTTGAACATTTTCGGCCAGGCGTCAGACTTAGAAAAAATTCTGGCCAGCATGGGACTTTGAAAAAATTCTGGCCAGCATGGGACTTTGAAAAGTTTCAGCCAGGCATCAGACTTAGAAAAAATTCTGGCCAGCATGGGACTTTGAAAAAATTCTGGCCAGCATGGGACTTAGAAAAAATTCTGGCCTGCATGGGACTTTGAAATATTTCAGGCAGGTGTCAGACTTAGAAAAAATTCTGGCCAGCATGGGACTTAGAAAAAATTCTGGTCAGCATGGGACTTTGAAAATTTTCAGCCAGGCGTCAGACTTAGAAAAAATTCTGGCCAGCATGGGACTTTGAAAATTTTCAGCCAGGTATCAGACTTAGAAAAAATTCTGGCCAGCATGGGACTTTGAAAAAATTCTGGCCAGCATGGGACTTTGAAAATTTTCAGCCAGGCGTCAGACTGAAAATATTCTGGCCAGCATGGGACTTTGAAAAAATTCTGGCCAGCATGGGACTTTGAAAATTTTCAGCCAGGCGTCAGACTTAGAAAAAATTCTGGCCAGCATGGGACTTTGAAAAAATTCTGGCAAGCATGGGACTTTGAAAATTTTCAGCCAGGCATCAGACTTAGAAAAAATTCTGGCCAGCATGGGACTTTGAAATATTTCAGGCAGGTGTCAGACTTAGAAAAAATTCTGGCCAGCATGGGACTTTGAAATATTTCAGGCAGGCATCAGACTTAGAAACAATTCTGGCCAGCATGGGACTTTGTAAATTTTCGGCCCGGCGTCAGACTTAGAAAAAATTCAGGCCAGCATCAGACTTTGAAAAAATTCTGGCCAGCATGGGACTTTGAAAATTTTCAGCCAGGCATCAGACTTAGAAACAATTCTGGCCTGCATGGGACTTTGAAATATTTCAGGCAGGCATCAGACTTAGAAAAAATTCGGGCCAGCATGGGACTTTGAAAATTTTCGGCCAGGAGTCAGACTTAGAAAAAATTCTGGCCAGCATGGGACTTTGAAAAAATTCGGGCCAGCATGGGACTTTGAAAAAATTCTGGCCAGCATGGGACTTAGAAAAAATTCTGGCCAGCATGGGACTTTGAAAAAATTCGGGCCAGCATGGGACTTTGAAAAAATTCTGGCCAGCATGGGACTTAGAAAAAATTCTGGCCAGCATGGGACTTTGAAAAAATTCGGGCCAGCATGGGACTTTGAAAAAATTCTGGCCAGCATGGGACTTAGAAAAAATTCTGGCCAGCATGGGACTTTGAAAAAATTCTGGCCAGCATGTGACTTTGTAAATTTTCGGCCCGGCGTCAGACTTAGAAAAAATTCTGGCCAGCATGGGACTTAGAAAAAATTCTGGCCAGCATGGGACTTTGAAAATTTTCAGCCAGGCATCAGACTTAGAAACAATTCTGGCCAGCATGGGACTTTGAAATATTTCAGGCAGGTGTCAGACTTAGAAACAATTCTGGCCTGCATGGGACTTTGAAATATTTCAGGCAGGTGTCAGACTTAGAAAAAATTCTGGCCAGCATGGGACTTTGAAAATTTTTGGCCAGGAGTCAGACTTAGAAAAAATTCTGGCCAGCATGGGACTTTGAAAATTTTCGGCCAGGCGTCAGACTTAGAAAAAATTCTGGCCAGCATGGGACTTAGAAGAAATTCTCGCCAGCATGGGACTTTGAAAATTTTCAGGCAGGTGTCAGACTTAGAAAAAATTCTGGCCTGCATGGGACTTTGAAATATTTCAGACAGGCGTCAGACTTAGAAAAAATTCTGGCCAGCATGGGACTTTGAAAAAATTCTGGCCAGCATGGGACTTTGAAAATTTTCGGCCAGGCGTCAGACTTAGAAAAAATTCTGGCCAGCATGGGACTTTGAAAATTTTCAGCCAGGCGTCAGACTTAGAAAAAATTCTGCCCAGCATGGGACTTTGAAAAGTTTCAACCAGGCGTCAGACTTAGAAAAAATTCTGGCCAGCATGGGACTTTGAAAATTTTCGGCCAGGAGTCAGACTTAGAAAAAATTCTGGCCAGCATGGGACTTTGAAAAAATTCTGGCCAGCATGGGACTTTGAAAATTTTCAGCCAGGCGTCAGACTTAGAAAAAATTCTGCCCAGCATGGGACTTTGAAAAAATTCTGGCCAGCATGGGACTTAGAAAAAATTCTGGCCAGCATGGGACTTTGAAAATTTTCGGCCAGGCGTCAGACTTAGAAAAAATTCTGGCCAGCATGGGACTTTGAAAAAATTCTGGCCAGCATGGGACTTTGAAAATTTTCAGCCAGGCGTCAGACTTTGAAAATATTCTGGCCAGCATGGGACTTTGAAAAAATTCTGGCCAGCATGGGACTTTGAAAATTTTCAGCCAGGCGTCAGACTTTGAAAACATTCTGGCCAGCATGGGACTTTGAAAATTTTCAGCCAGGCGTCAGACTTAGAAAAAATTCTGGCCAGCATGGGACTTTGAAACAATTCTGGCCAGCATGGGACTTTGAAAAAATTCGGGCCAGCATGGGACTTTGAAAAAATTCTGGCCAGCATGGGACTTTGAAAATTTTCGGGCCAGCATGGGACTTTGAAAATTTTCGGCCAGGCGTCAGACTTAGAAAAAATTCTGGCCAGCATGGGACTTAGAAGAAATTCTCGCCAGCATGGGACTTTGAAAATTTTCAGGCAGGTGTCAGACTTAGAAAAAATTCTGGCCTGCATGGGACTTTGAAATATTTCAGACAGGCGTCAGACTTAGAAAAAATTCTGGCCAGCATGGGACTTTGAAAAAATTCTGGCCAGCATGGGACTTTGAAAATTTTCAGCCAGGCGTCAGACTTAGAAAAAATTCTGCCCAGCATGGGACTTTGAAAAGTTTCGGCCAGGAGTCAGACTTAGAAAAAATTCTGGCCAGCATGGGACTTTGAAAAAATTCTGGCCAGCATGGGACTTTGAAAATTTTCAGCCAGGCGTCAGACTTAGAAAAAATTCTGCCCAGCATGGGACTTTGAAAAAATTCTGGCCAGCATGGGACTTAGAAAAAATTCTGGCCAGCATGGGACTTTGAAAATTTTCGGCCAGGCGTCAGACTTAGAAAAAATTCTGGCCTGCATGGGACTTTGAAATATTTCAGACAGGCGTCAGACTTAGAAAAAATTCTGGCCAGCATGGGACTTTGAAAAAATTCTGGCCAGCATGGGACTTTGAAAATTTTCAGCCAGGCGTCAGACTTAGAAAAAATTCTGCCCAGCATGGGACTTTGAAAAGTTTCGGCCAGGAGTCAGACTTAGAAAAAATTCTGGCCAGCATGGGACTTTGAAAAAATTCTGGCCAGCATGGGACTTAGAAAAAATTCTGGCCAGCATGGGACTTTGAAAATTTTCGGCCAGGAGTCAGACTGAAAAAATTCTGGCCAGCATGGGACTTTGAAAATTTTCGGCCAGGCGTCAGACTTAGAAAAAATTCTGGCCAGCATGGGACTTTGAAAAAATTCTGGCCAGCATGGGACTTTGAAATATTTCAGACAGGAGTCAGACTTAGAAAAAATTCTGGCCAGCATGGGACTTTGAAAATATTCTGGCCAGCATGGGACTTTGAAAATTTTCAGCCAGGCGTCAGACTTAGAAAAAATTCTGGCCAGCATGGGACTTTGAAAAAATTCTGGCCAGCATGGGACTTTGAAAAAATTCGGGCCAGCATGGGACTGAAAAAATTCTGGCCAGCATGGGACTTTGAAAATTTTCGGCCAGGAGTCAGACTTAGAAAAAATTCTGCCCAGCATGGGACTTTGAAAATTTTCAGCCAGGCATCAGACTTAGAAAAAATTCCGGCCAGCATGGGACTTTGAAAATTCTGGCCAGCATGGGACTTTGAAAAAATTCGGGCCAGCATGGGACTTTGAAAATTTTCGGCCAGGAGTCAGACTTAGAAAAAATTCTGGCCAGCATGGGACTTTGAAAAAATTCTGGCCAGCATGGGACTTTGAAAATTTTCAGCCAGGCGTCAGACTTAGAAAAAATTCTGCCCAGCATGGGACTTTGAAAATTTTCAGCCAGGCATCAGACTTAGAAAAAATTCTGGCCAGCATGGGACTTTGAAAATTTTCGTCCAGGAGTCAGACTTTGAAAAAATTCTGGCCAGCATGGGACTTTGAAAATTTTCAGCCAGGCGTCAGACTTAGAAAAAATTCTGGCCAGCATGGGAATTTGAAAATTTTCGGCAAGGCGTCAGACTTAGAAAATAATTCTGGCCAGCATGGGACTTTGAACATTTTCGGCCAGGCGTCAGACTTAGAAAAAATTCTGGCCAGCATGGGACTTTGAAAAAATTCTGGCCAGCATGGGACTTTGAAAAGTTTCAGCCAGGCATCAGACTTAGAAAAAATTCTGGCCAGCATGGGACTTTGAAAAAATTCTGGCCAGCATGGGACTTAGAAAAAATTCTGGCCTGCATGGGACTTTGAAATATTTCAGGCAGGTGTCAGACTTAGAAAAAATTCTGGCCAGCATGGGACTTAGAAAAAATTCTGGTCAGCATGGGACTTTGAAAATTTTCAGCCAGGCGTCAGACTTAGAAAAAATTCTGGCCAGCATGGGACTTTGAAAATTTTCAGCCAGGTATCAGACTTAGAAAAAATTCTGGCCAGCATGGGACTTTGAAAAAATTCTGGCCAGCATGGGACTTTGAAAATTTTCAGCCAGGCGTCAGACTGAAAATATTCTGGCCAGCATGGGACTTTGAAAAAATTCTGGCCAGCATGGGACTTTGAAAATTTTCAGCCAGGCGTCAGACTTTGAAAACATTCTGGCCAGCATGGGACTTTGAAAATTTTCAGCCAGGCGTCAGACTTAGAAAAAATTCTGGCCAGCATGGGACTTTGAAAAAATTCTGGCCAGCATGGGACTTAGAAAAAATTCTGGCCAGCATGGGACTTTGAAAATTTTCGGCCAGGCGTCAGACTTAGAAAAAATTCTGGCCTGCATGGGACTTTGAAATATTTCAGAAAGGCGTCAGACTTAGAAAAAATTCTGGCCAGCATGGGACTTTGAAAAAATTCTGGCCAGCATGGGACTTTGAAAATTTTCAGCCAGGCGTCAGACTTAGAAAAAATTCTGCCCAGCATGGGACTTTGAAAAGTTTCGGCCAGGAGTCAGACTTAGAAAAAATTCTGGCCAGCATGGGACTTTGAAAAAATTCTGGCCAGCATGGGACTTAGAAAAAATTCTGGCCAGCATGGGACTTTGAAAATTTTCGGCCAGGAGTCAGACTTTGAAAAAATTCTGGCCAGCATGGGACTTTGAAAATTTTCGGCCAGGCGTCAGACTTAGAAAAAATTCTGGCCAGCATGGGACTTTGAAAATTTTCGGCCAGGAGTCAGACTTAGAAAAAATTCTGCCCAGCATGGGACTTTGAAAATTCTCAGCCAGGCATCAGACTTAGAAAAAATTCTGGCCAGCATGGGACTTTGAAAATTCTGGCCAGCATGGGACTTTGAAAAAATTCGGGCCAGCATGGGACTTTGAAAATTTTCGGCCAGGAGTCAGACTTAGAAAAAATTCTGGCCAGCATGGGACTTTGAAAAAATTCTGGCCAGCATGGGACTTTGAAAATTTTCAGCCAGGCGTCAGACTTAGAAAAAATTCTGCCCAGCATGGGACTTTGAAAATTTTCAGCCAGGCATCAGACTTAGAAAAAATTCTGGCCAGCATGGGACTTTGAAAATTTTCGTCCAGGGGTCAGACTTTGAAAAAATTCTGGCCAGCATGGGACTTTGAAAATTTTCAGCCAGGCGTCAGACTTAGAAAAAATTCTGGCCAGCATGGGAATTTGAAAATTTTCGGCAAGGCGTCAGACTTAGAAAATAATTCTGGCCAGCATGGGACTTTGAACATTTTCGGCCAGGCGTCAGACTTAGAAAAAATTCTGGCCAGCATGGGACTTTGAAAAAATTCTGGCCAGCATGGGACTTTGAAAAAATTCTGGCCTGCATGGGACTTTGAAATATTTCAGGCAGGTGTCAGACTTAGAAAAAATTCTGGCCAGCATGGGACTTAGAAAAAATTCTGGTCAGCATGGGACTTTGAAAATTTTCAGCCAGGCGTCAGACTTAGAAAAAATTCTGGCCAGCATGGGACTTTGAAAATTTTCAGCCAGGTATCAGACTTAGAAAAAATTCTGGCCAGCATGGGACTTTGAAAATTTTCAGCCAGGCATCAGACTTAGAAACAATTCTGGCCTGCATGGGACTTTGAAATATTTCAGGCAGGTGTCAGACTTAGAAAAAATTCTGGCCAGCATGGGACTTTGAAAATTTTCGGCCAGGCGTCAGACTTAGAAAAAATTCTGGCCAGCATGGGACTTTGAAAAAATTCTGGCCAGCATGGGACTTTGAAAAAATTCGGGCCAGCATGGGACTTTGAAAATTTTCGGCCAGGAGTCAGACTTAGAAAAAATTCTGGCCAGCATGGGACTTTGAAAAAATTCTGGCCAGCATGGGACTTTGAAAAAATTCGGGCCAGCATGGGACTTTGAAAATTTTCGGCCAGGAGTCAGACTTAGAACAAATTCTGGCCAGCATGGGACTTTGAAAAAATTCTGGCCAGCATGGGACTTTGAAAATTTTCAGCCAGGCGTCAGACTTAGAAAAAATTCTGCCCAGCATGGGACTTTGAAAATTTTCAGCCAGGCATCAGACTTAGAAAAAATTCTGGCCAGCATGGGACTTTGAAAATTCTGGCCAGCATGGGACTTTGAAAAAATTCGGGCCAGCATGGGACTTTGAAAATTTTCGGCCAGGAGTCAGACTTAGAAAAAATTCTGGCCAGCATGGGACTTTGAAAAAATTCTGGCCAGCATGGGACTTTGAAAATTTTCAGCCAGGCGTCAGACTTAGAAAAAATTCTGGCCAGCATGGGACTTTGAAAATTTTCAGCCAGGCATCAGACTTAGAAAAAATTCTGGCCAGCATGGGACTTTGAAAATTTTCGTCCAGGAGTCAGACTTTGAAAATAATTCTGGCCAGCATGGGACTTTGAACATTTTCGGCCAGGCGTCAGACTTAGAAAAAATTCTGGCCAGCATGGGACTTTGAAAAAATTCTGGCCAGCATGGGACTTTGAAAAGTTTCAGCCAGGCATCAGACTTAGAAAAAATTCTGGCCAGCATGGGACTTTGAAAAAATTCTGGCCAGCATGGGACTTAGAAAAAATTCTGGCCTGCATGGGACTTTGAAATATTTCAGGCAGGTGTCAGACTTAGAAAAAATTCTGGCCAGCATGGGACTTAGAAAAAATTCTGGTCAGCATGGGACTTTGAAAATTTTCAGCCAGGCGTCAGACTTAGAAAAAATTCTGGCCAGCATGGGACTTTGAAAATTTTCAGCCAGGTATCAGACTTAGAAAAAATTCTGGCCAGCATTGGACTTTGAAAATTTTCAGCCAGGCATCAGACTTAGAAAAAATTCTGGCCAGCATGGGACTTTGAAATATTTCAGGCAGGTGTCAGACTTAGAAACAATTCTGGCCTGCATGGGACTTTGAAATATTTCAGGCAGGTGTCAGACTTAGAAAAAATTCTGGCCAGCATGGGACTTTGAAAATTTTCGGCCAGGCGTCAGACTTAGAAAAAATTCTGGCCAGCATGGGACTTTGAAAAAATTCTGGCCAGCATGGGACTTTGAAAAAATTCGGGCCAGCATGGGACTTTGAAAATTTTCGGCCAGGAGTCAGACTTAGAAAAAATTCTGGCCAGCATGGGACTTTGAAAAAATTCTGGCCAGCATGGGACTTTGAAAAAATTCGGGCCAGCATGGGACTTTGAAAATTTTCGGCCAGGAGTCAGACTTAGAACAAATTCTGGCCAGCATGGGACTTTGAAAAAATTCTGGCCAGCATGGGACTTTGAAAATTTTCAGCCAGGCGTCAGACTTAGAAAAAATTCTGCCCAGCATGGGACTTTGAAAAAATTCGGGCCAGCATGGGACTTTGAAAATTTTCGGCCAGGAGTCAGACTTAGAAAAAATTCTGGCCAGCATGGGACTTTGAAAAAATTCTGGCCAGCATGGGACTTTGAAAATTTTCAGCCAGGCGTCAGACTTAGAAAAAATTCTGCCCAGCATGGGACTTTGAAAATTTTCAGCCAGGCATCAGACTTAGAAAAAATTCTGGCCAGCATGGGACTTTGAAAATTTTCGTCCAGGAGTCAGACTTTGAAAAAATTCTGGCCAGCATGGGACTTTGAAAATTTTCAGCCAGGCGTCAGACTTAGAAAAAATTCTGGCCAGCATGGGAATTTGAAAATTTTCGGCAAGGCGTCAGACTTAGAAAATAATTCTGGCCAGCATGGGACTTTGAACATTTTCGGCCAGGCGTCAGACTTAGAAAAAATTCTGGCCAGCATGGGACTTTGAAAAAATTCTGGCCAGCATGGGACTTTGAAAAGTTTCAGCCAGGCATCAGACTTAGAAAAAATTCTGGCCAGCATGGGACTTTGAAAAAATTCTGGCCAGCATGGGACTTAGAAAAAATTCTGGCCTGCATGGGACTTTGAAATATTTCAGGCAGGTGTCAGACTTAGAAAAAATTCTGGCCAGCATGGGACTTAGAAAAAATTCTGGTCAGCATGGGACTTTGAAAATTTTCAGCCAGGCGTCAGACTTAGAAAAAATTCTGGCCAGCATGGGACTTTGAAAATTTTCAGCCAGGCATCAGACTTAGAAAAAATTCTGGCCAGCATGGGACTTTGAAATATTTCAGGCAGGTGTCAGACTTAGAAACAATTCTGGCCTGCATGGGACTTTGAAATATTTCAGGCAGGCGTCAGACTTAGAAAAAATTCTGGCCAGCATGGGACTTTGAAAAAATTCTGGCCAGCATGGGACTTTGAAAAAATTCTGGCCAGCATGGGACTTTGAAAATTTTCGGCCAGGAGTCAGACTTAGAAAAAATTCTGGCCAGCATGGGACTTTGAAAAAATTCTGGCCAGCATGGGACTTTGAAAAAATTCGGGCCAGCATGGGACTTTGAAAATTTTCGGCCAGGAGTCAGACTTAGAACAAATTCTGGCCAGCATGGGACTTTGAAAAAATTCTGGCCAGCATGGGACTTTGAAAATTTTCAGCCAGGCGTCAGACTTAGAAAAAATTCTGCCCAGCATGGGACTTTGAAAATTTTCAGCCAGGCATCAGACTTAGAAAAAATTCTGGCCAGCATGGGACTTTGAAAATTTTCAGCCAGGCGTCAGACTTAGAAAAAATTCTGGCCAGCATGGGACTTTGAAAATTTTCGGGCCAGCATGGGACTTTGAAAAAATTCTGGCCAGCATGGGACTTTGAAAATTTTCGGCCAGGCGTCAGACTTAGAAAAAATTCTGGCCAGCATGGGACTTTGAAAAAATTCTGGCCAGCATGGGACTTTGAAAATTTTCAGCCAGGCGTCAGACTTTGAAAATATTCTGGCCAGCATGGGACTTTGAAAATTTTCAGCCAGGCGTCAGACTTAGAAAAAATTCTGGCCAGCATGGGACTTTGAAAAAATTCTGGCCAGCATGGGACTTTGAAAAAATTCGGGCCAGCATGGGACTTTGAAAAAATTCTGGCCAGCATGGGACTTTGAAAATTTTCGGCCAGGAGTCAGACTTAGAAAAAATTCTGCCCAGCATGGGACTTTGAAAATTTTCAGCCAGGCATCAGACTTAGAAAAAATTCTGGCCAGCATGGGACTTTGAAAATTCTGGCCAGCATGGGACTTTGAAAAAATTCGGGCCAGCATGGGACTTTGAAAATTTTCAGCCAGGCGTCAGACTTAGAAAAAATTCTGCCCAGCATGGGACTTTGAAAATTTTCAGCCAGGCATCAGACTTAGAAAAAATTCTGGCCAGCATGGGACTTTGAAAATTTTCGTCCAGGAGTCAGACTTTGAAAAAATTCTGGCCAGCATGGGACTTTGAAAATTTTCAGCCAGGCGTCAGACTTAGAAAAAATTCTGGCCAGCATGGGAATTTGAAAATTTTCGGCAAGGCGTCAGACTTAGAAAATAATTCTGGCCAGCATGGGACTTTGAACATTTTCGGCCAGGCGTCAGACTTAGAAAAAATTCTGGCCAGCATGGGACTTTGAAAAAATTCTGGCCAGCATGGGACTTTGAAAAGTTTCAGCCAGGCATCAGACTTAGAAAAAATTCTGGCCAGCATGGGACTTAGAAAAAATTCTGGCCTGCATGGGACTTTGAAATATTTCAGGCAGGTGTCAGACTTAGAAAAAATTCTGGCCAGCATGGGACTTTGAAAAAATTCTGGCCAGCATGGGACTTTGAAAATTTTCAGCCTGGCGTCAGACTTAGAAAAAATTCTGGCCAGCATGGGACTTTGAAAATTTTCAGCCAGGCATCAGACTTAGAAAAAATTCTGGCCAGCATGGGACTTTGAAAAAATTCTGGCCAGCATGGGACTTTGAAAAAATTCGGGCCAGCATGGGACTTTGAAATATTTCAGGCAGGTGTCAGACTTAGAAACAATTCTGGCCTGCATGGGACTTTGAAAATTTTCGGCCAGGCGTCAGACTTAGAAAAAATTCTGCCCAGCATGGGACTTTGAAAAAATTCTGGCCAGCATGGGACTTTGAAAAAATTCGGGCCAGCATGGGACTTTGAAAATTTTCAGCCAGGAGTCAGACTTAGAAAAAATTCTGGCCAGCATGGGACTTTGAAAAAATTCTGGCCAGCATGGGACTTTGAAAAAATTCGGGCCAGCATGGGACTTTGAAAATTTTCGGCCAGGAGTCAGACTTAGAAAAAATTCTGGCCAGCATGGGACTTTGAAAAAATTCTGGCCAGCATGGGACTTTGAAAATTTTCAGCCAGGCGTCAGACTTAGAAAAAATTCTGCCCAGCATGGGACTTTGAAAATTTTCAGCCAGGCATCAGACTTAGAAAAAATTCTGGCCAGCATGGGACTTTGAAAAAATTCTGGCCAGCATGGGACTTTGAAAATTTTCGGGCCAGCATGGGACTTTGAAAAAATTCTGGCCAGCATGGGACTTAGAAAAAATTCTGGCCAGCATGGGACTTTGAAAATTTTCGGCCAGGAGTCAGACTTAGAAAAAATTCTGGCCAGCATGGGACTTTGAAAATTTTCGGCCAGGCGTCAGACTTAGAAAAAATTCTGGCCAGCATGGGACTTTGAAAAAATTCTGGCCAGCATGGGACTTTGAAAATTTTCGGCCAGGCGTCAGTCTTAGAAAAAATTCTGGCCAGCATGGGACTTAGAAAAAATTCTCGCCAGCATGGGACTTTGAAAATTTTCAGGCAGGTGTCAGACTTAGAAAAAATTCTGGCCTGCATGGGACTTTGAAATATTTCAGACAGGCGTCAGACTTAGAAAAAATTCTGGCCAGCATGGGACTTTGAAAAAATTCTCGCCAGCATGGGACTTTGAAAATTTTCAGCCAAGCATCAGACTTAGAAAAAATTCTGGCCAGCATGGGAATTTGAAAATTTTCAGCCAGGCGTCAGACTTAGAAAAAATTCTGGCCAGCATGGGAATTTGAAAATTTTCGGCAAGGCGTCAGACTTAGAAAATAATTCTGGCCAGCATGGGACTTTGAACATTTTCGGCCAGGCGTCAGACTTAGAAAAAATTCTGGCCAGCATGGGACTTTGAAAAAATTCTGGCCAGCATGGGACTTTGAAAAGTTTCAGCCAGGCATCAGACTTAGAAAAAATTCTGGCCAGCATGGGACTTTGAAAAAATTCTGGCCAGCATGGGACTTAGAAAAAATTCTGGCCTGCATGGGACTTTGAAATATTTCAGGCAGGTGTCAGACTTAGAAAAAATTCTGGCCAGCATGGGACTTAGAAAAAATTCTGGTCAGCATGGGACTTTGAAAATTTTCAGCCAGGCGTCAGACTTAGAAAAAATTCTGGCCAGCATGGGACTTTGAAAATTTTCAGCCAGGCATCAGACTTAGAAAAAATTCTGGCCAGCATGGGACTTTGAAAATTTTCAGCCAGGCATCAGACTTAGAAAAAATTCTGGCCAGCATGGGACTTTGAAATATTTCAGGCAGGTGTCAGACTTAGAAACAATTCTGGCCTGCATGGGACTTTGAAATATTTCAGGCAGGTGTCAGACTTAGAAAAAATTCTGGCCAGCATGGGACTTTGAAAATTTTCGGCCAGGCGTCAGACTTAGAAAAAATTCTGGCCAGCATGGGACTTTGAAAAAATTCTGGCCAGCATGGGACTTTGAAAAAATTCGGGCCAGCATGGGACTTTGAAAATTTTCGGCCAGGAGTCAGACTTAGAAAAAATTCTGGCCAGCATGGGACTTTAAAAAAATTCTGGCCAGCATGGGACTTTGAAAAAATTCGGGCCAGCATGGGACTTTGAAAATTTTCGGCCAGGAGTCAGACTTAGAACAAATTCTGGCCAGCATGGGACTTTGAAAAAATTCTGGCCAGCATGGGACTTTGAAAATTTTCAGCCAGGCGTCAGACTTAGAAAAAATTCTGCCCAGCATGGGACTTTGAAAATTTTCAGCCAGGCATCAGACTTAGAAAAAATTCTGGCCAGCATGGGACTTTGAAAATTTTCAGCCAGGCGTCAGACTTAGAAAAAATTCTGGCCAGCATGGGACTTTGAAAATTTTCGGGCCAGCATGGGACTTTGAAAAAATTCTGGCCAGCATGGGACTTTGAAAATTTTCGGCCAGGCGTCAGACTTAGAAAAAATTCTGGCCAGCATGGGACTTTGAAAAAATTCTGGCCAGCATGGGACTTTGAAAATTTTCAGCCAGGCGTCAGACTTTGAAAATATTCTGGCCAGCATGGGACTTTGAAAATTTTCAGCCAGGCGTCAGACTTAGAAAAAATTCTGGCCAGCATGGGACTTTGAAAAAATTCTGGCCAGCATGGGACTTTGAAAAAATTCGGGCCAGCATGGGACTTTGAAAAAATTCTGGCCAGCATGGGACTTTGAAAATTTTCGGCCAGGAGTCAGACTTAGAAAAAATTCTGCCCAGCATGGGACTTTGAAAATTTTCAGCCAGGCATCAGACTTAGAAAAAATTCTGGCCAGCATGGGACTTTGAAAATTCTGGCCAGCATGGGACTTTGAAAAAATTCGGGCCAGCATGGGACTTTGAAAATTTTCAGCCAGGCGTCAGACTTAGAAAAAATTCTGCCCAGCATGGGACTTTGAAAATTTTCAGCCAGGCATCAGACTTAGAAAAAATTCTGGCCAGCATGGGACTTTGAAAATTTTCGTCCAGGAGTCAGACTTTGAAAAAATTCTGGCCAGCATGGGACTTTGAAAATTTTCAGCCAGGCGTCAGACTTAGAAAAAATTCTGGCCAGCATGGGAATTTGAAAATTTTCGGCAAGGCGTCAGACTTAGAAAATAATTCTGGCCAGCATGGGACTTTGAACATTTTCGGCCAGGCGTCAGACTTAGAAAAAATTCTGGCCAGCATGGGACTTTGAAAAAATTCTGGCCAGCATGGGACTTTGAAAAGTTTCAGCCAGGCATCAGACTTAGAAAAAATTCTGGCCAGCATGGGACTTAGAAAAAATTCTGGCCTGCATGGGACTTTGAAATATTTCAGGCAGGTGTCAGACTTAGAAAAAATTCTGGCCAGCATGGGACTTTGAAAAAATTCTGGCCAGCATGGGACTTTGAAAATTTTCAGCCTGGCGTCAGACTTAGAAAAAATTCTGGCCAGCATGGGACTTTGAAAATTTTCAGCCAGGCATCAGACTTAGAAAAAATTCTGGCCAGCATGGGACTTTGAAAAAATTCTGGCCAGCATGGGACTTTGAAAAAATTCGGGCCAGCATGGGACTTTGAAATATTTCAGGCAGGTGTCAGACTTAGAAACAATTCTGGCCTGCATGGGACTTTGAAATATTTCAGGCAGGTGTCAGACTTAGAAAAAATTCTGCCCAGCATGGGACTTTGAAAATTTTCGGCCAGGCGTCAGACTTAGAAAAAATTCTGGCCAGCATGGGACTTTGAAAAAATTCGGGCCAGCATGGGACTTTGAAAAAATTCGGGCCAGCATGGGACTTTGAAAATTTTCAGCCAGGAGTCAGACTTAGAAAAAATTCTGGCCAGCATGGGACTTTGAAAAAATTCTGGCCAGCATGGGACTTTGAAAAAATTCGGGCCAGCATGGGACTTTGAAAATTTTCGGCCAGGAGTCAGACTTAGAAAAAATTCTGGCCAGCATGGGACTTTGAAAAAATTCTGGCCAGCATGGGACTTTGAAAATTTTCAGCCAGGCGTCAGACTTAGAAAAAATTCTGCCCAGCATGGGACTTTGAAAATTTTCAGCCAGGCATCAGACTTAGAAAAAATTCTGGCCAGCATGGGACTTTGAAAAAATTCTGGCCAGCATGGGACTTTGAAAATTTTCGGGCCAGCATGGGACTTTGAAAAAATTCTGGCCAGCATGGGACTTAGAAAAAATTCTGGCCAGCATGGGACTTTGAAAATTTTCGGCCAGGAGTCAGACTTAGAAAAAATTCTGGCCAGCATGGGACTTTGAAAATTTTCGGCCAGGCGTCAGACTTAGAAAAAATTCTGGCCAGCATGGGACTTTGAAAAAATTCTGGCCAGCATGGGACTTTGAAAATTTTCGGCCAGGCGTCAGTCTTAGAAAAAATTCTGGCCAGCATGGGACTTTGAAAAAATTCTCGCCAGCATGGGACTTTGAAAATTTTCAGCCAAGCATCAGACTTAGAAAAAATTCTGGCCAGCATGGGACTTTGAAAATTTTCAGCCAGGCGTCAGACTTAGAAAAAATTCTGGCCAGCATGGGACTTTGAAAATTTTCGGCCAGGCGTCAGACTTAGAAAAAATTCTGGCCAGCATGGGACTTTGAAAAAATTCTGGCCAGCATGGGACTTTGAAAAGTTTCAGCCAGGCATCAGACTTAGAAAAAATTCTGGCCAGCATGGGACTTTGAAAAAATTCTGGCCAGCATGGGACTTAGAAAAAATTCTGGCCTGCATGGGACTTTGAAATATTTCAGGCAGGTGTCAGACTTAGAAAAAATTCTGGCCAGCATGGGACTTAGAAAAAATTCTGGTCAGCATGGGACTTTGAAAATTTTCAGCCAGGCGTCAGACTTAGAAAAAATTCTGGCCAGCATGGGACTTTGAAAATTTTCAGCCAGGCATCAGACTTAGAAAAAATTCTGGCCAGCATGGGACTTTGAAAATTTTCAGCCAGGCATCAGACTTAGAAAAAATTCTGGCCAGCATGGGACTTTGAAATATTTCAGGCAGGTGTCAGACTTAGAAACAATTCTGGCCTGCATGGGACTTTGAAATATTTCAGGCAGGTGTCAGACTTAGAAAAAATTCTGGCCAGCATGGGACTTTGAAAATTTTCGGCCAGGCGTCAGACTTAGAAAAAATTCTGGCCAGCATGGGACTTTGAAAAAATTCTGGCCAGCATGGGACTTTGAAAAAATTCGGGCCAGCATGGGACTTTGAAAATTTTCGGCCAGGAGTCAGACTTAGAAAAAATTCTGGCCAGCATGGGACTTTGAAAAAATTCTGGCCAGCATGGGACTTTGAAAAAATTCGGGCCAGCATGGGACTTTGAAAATTTTCGGCCAGGAGTCAGACTTAGAACAAATTCTGGCCAGCATGGGACTTTGAAAAAATTCTGGCCAGCATGGGACTTTGAAAATTTTCAGCCAGGCGTCAGACTTAGAAAAAATTCTGCCCAGCATGGGACTTTGAAAATTTTCAGCCAGGCATCAGACTTAGAAAAAATTCTGGCCAGCATGGGACTTTGAAAATTTTCAGCCAGGCGTCAGACTTAGAAAAAATTCTGGCCAGCATGGGACTTTGAAAATTTTCGGGCCAGCATGGGACTTTGAAAAAATTCTGGCCAGCATGGGACTTTGAAAATTTTCGGCCAGGCGTCAGACTTAGAAAAAATTCTGGCCAGCATGGGACTTTGAAAAAATTCTGGCCAGCATGGGACTTTGAAAATTTTCAGCCAGGCGTCAGACTTTGAAAATATTCTGGCCAGCATGGGACTTTGAAAATTTTCAGCCAGGCGTCAGACTTAGAAAAAATTCTGGCCAGCATGGGACTTTGAAAAAATTCTGGCCAGCATGGGACTTTGAAAAAATTCGGGCCAGCATGGGACTTTGAAAAAATTCTGGCCAGCATGGGACTTTGAAAATTTTCGGCCAGGAGTCAGACTTAGAAAAAATTCTGCCCAGCATGGGACTTTGAAAATTTTCAGCCAGGCATCAGACTTAGAAAAAATTCTGGCCAGCATGGGACTTTGAAAATTCTGGCCAGCATGGGACTTTGAAAAAATTCGGGCCAGCATGGGACTTTGAAAATTTTCAGCCAGGCGTCAGACTTAGAAAAAATTCTGCCCAGCATGGGACTTTGAAAATTTTCAGCCAGGCATCAGACTTAGAAAAAATTCTGGCCAGCATGGGACTTTGAAAATTTTCGTCCAGGAGTCAGACTTTGAAAAAATTCTGGCCAGCATGGGACTTTGAAAATTTTCAGCCAGGCGTCAGACTTAGAAAAAATTCTGGCCAGCATGGGAATTTGAAAATTTTCGGCAAGGCGTCAGACTTAGAAAATAATTCTGGCCAGCATGGGACTTTGAACATTTTCGGCCAGGCGTCAGACTTAGAAAAAATTCTGGCCAGCATGGGACTTTGAAAAAATTCTGGCCAGCATGGGACTTTGAAAAGTTTCAGCCAGGCATCAGACTTAGAAAAAATTCTGGCCAGCATGGGACTTAGAAAAAATTCTGGCCAGCATGGGACTTTGAAAAAATTCTGGCCAGCATGGGACTTTGAAAATTTTCAGCCTGGCGTCAGACTTAGAAAAAATTCTGGCCAGCATGGGACTTTGAAAATTTTCAGCCAGGCATCAGACTTAGAAAAAATTCTGGCCAGCATGGGACTTTGAAAAAATTCTGGCCAGCATGGGACTTTGAAAAAATTCGGGCCAGCATGGGACTTTGAAAAAATTCTGGCCAGCATGGGACTTTGAAAAAATTCGGGCCAGCATGGGACTTTGAAATATTTCAGGCAGGTGTCAGACTTAGAAAAAATTCTGCCCAGCATGGGACTTTGAAAATTTTCAGCCAGGCATCAGACTTAGAAAAAATTCTGGCCAGCATGGGACTTTGAAAATTTTCAGCCAGGCGTCAGACTTAGAAAAAATTCTGGCCAGCATGGGACTTTGAAAATTTTCGGGCCAGCATGGGACTTTGAAAAAATTCTGGCCAGCATGGGACTTTGAAAATTTTCGGCCAGGCGTCAGACTTAGAAAAAATTCTGGCCAGCATGGGACTTTGAAAAAATTCTGGCCAGCATGGGACTTTGAAAATTTTCAGCCAGGCGTCAGACTTTGAAAATATTCTGGCCAGCATGGGACTTTGAAAATTTTCAGCCAGGCGTCAGACTTAGAAAAAATTCTGGCCAGCATGGGACTTTGAAAAAATTCTGGCCAGCATGGGACTTTGAAAAAATTCGGGCCAGCATGGGACTTTGAAAAAATTCTGGCCAGCATGGGACTTTGAAAATTTTCGGCCAGGAGTCAGACTTAGAAAAAATTCTGCCCAGCATGGGACTTTGAAAATTTTCAGCCAGGCATCAGACTTAGAAAAAATTCTGGCCAGCATGGGACTTTGAAAATTCTGGCCAGCATGGGACTTTGAAAAAATTCGGGCCAGCATGGGACTTTGAAAATTTTCAGCCAGGCGTCAGACTTAGAAAAAATTCTGCCCAGCATGGGACTTTGAAAATTTTCAGCCAGGCATCAGACTTAGAAAAAATTCTGGCCAGCATGGGACTTTGAAAATTTTCGTCCAGGAGTCAGACTTTGAAAAAATTCTGGCCAGCATGGGACTTTGAAAATTTTCAGCCAGGCGTCAGACTTAGAAAAAATTCTGGCCAGCATGGGAATTTGAAAATTTTCGGCAAGGCGTCAGACTTAGAAAATAATTCTGGCCAGCATGGGACTTTGAACATTTTCGGCCAGGCGTCAGACTTAGAAAAAATTCTGGCCAGCATGGGACTTTGAAAAAATTCTGGCCAGCATGGGACTTTGAAAAGTTTCAGCCAGGCATCAGACTTAGAAAAAATTCTGGCCAGCATGGGACTTAGAAAAAATTCTGGCCAGCATGGGACTTTGAAAAAATTCTGGCCAGCATGGGACTTTGAAAATTTTCAGCCTGGCGTCAGACTTAGAAAAAATTCTGGCCAGCATGGGACTTTGAAAATTTTCAGCCAGGCATCAGACTTAGAAAAAATTCTGGCCAGCATGGGACTTTGAAAAAATTCTGGCCAGCATGGGACTTTGAAAAAATTCGGGCCAGCATGGGACTTTGAAAAAATTCTGGCCAGCATGGGACTTTGAAAAAATTCGGGCCAGCATGGGACTTTGAAATATTTCAGGCAGGTGTCAGACTTAGAAAAAATTCTGCCCAGCATGGGACTTTGAAAATTTTCAGCCAGGCATCAGACTTAGAAAAAATTCTGGCCAGCATGGGACTTTGAAAATTTTCAGCCAGGCGTCAGACTTAGAAAAAATTCTGGCCAGCATGGGACTTTGAAAATTTTCGGGCCAGCATGGGACTTTGAAAAAATTCTGGCCAGCATGGGACTTTGAAAATTTTCGGGCCAGCATGGGACTTTGAAAAAATTCTGGCCAGCATGGGACTTTGAAAAAATTCTGGCCAGCATGGGACTTTGAAAATTTTCAGCCAGGCGTCAGACTTTGAAAATATTCTGGCCAGCATGGGACTTTGAAAATTTTCAGCCAGGCGTCAGACTTAGAAAAAATTCTGGCCAGCATGGGACTTTGAAAAAATTCTGGCCAGCATGGGACTTTGAAAAAATTCGGGCCAGCATGGGACTTTGAAAAAATTCTGGCCAGCATGGGACTTTGAAAATTTTCGGCCAGGAGTCAGACTTAGAAAAAATTCTGCCCAGCATGGGACTTTGAAAATTTTCAGCCAGGCATCAGACTTAGAAAAAATTCTGGCCAGCATGGGACTTTGAAAATTCTGGCCAGCATGGGACTTTGAAAAAATTCGGGCCAGCATGGGACTTTGAAAATTTTCAGCCAGGCGTCAGACTTAGAAAAAATTCTGCCCAGCATGGGACTTTGAAAAAATTCTGGCCAGCATGGGACTTTGAAAATTTTCGGCCAGGCGTCAGACTTAGAAAAAATTCTGGCCAGCATGGGACTTTGAAAAAATTCTGGCCAGCATGGGACTTTGAAAAAATTCGGGCCAGCATGGGACTTTGAAAATTTTCAGCCAGGAGTCAGACTTAGAAAAAATTCTGGCCAGCATGGGACTTTGAAAAAATTCTGGCCAGCATGGGACTTTGAAAAAATTCGGGCCAGCATGGGACTTTGAAAATTTTCGGCCAGGAGTCAGACTTAGAAAAAATTCTGGCCAGCATGGGACTTTGAAAAAATTCTGGCCAGCATGGGACTTTGAAAATTTTCAGCCAGGCGTCAGACTTAGAAAAAATTCTGCCCAGCATGGGACTTTGAAAATTTTCAGCCAGGCATCAGACTTAGAAAAAATTCTGGCCAGCATGGGACTTTGAAAAAATTCTGGCCAGCATGGGACTTTTAAAATTTTCGGGCCAGCATGGGACTTTGAAAAAATTCTGGCCAGCATGGGACTTAGAAAAAATTCTGGCCAGCATGGGACTTTGAAAATTTTCGGCCAGGAGTCAGACTTAGAAAAAATTCTGGCCAGCATGGGACTTTGAAAATTTTCGGCCAGGCGTCAGACTTAGAAAAAATTCTGGCCAGCATGGGACTTTGAAAAAATTCTGGCCAGCATGGGACTTTGAAAATTTTCGGCCAGGCGTCAGTCTTAGAAAAAATTCTGGCCAGCATGGGACTTAGAAAAAATTCTCGCCAGCATGGGACTTTGAAAATTTTCAGGCAGGTGTCAGACTTAGAAAAAATTCTGGCCTGCATGGGACTTTGAAATATTTCAGACAGGCGTCAGACTTAGAAAAAATTCTGGCCAGCATGGGACTTTGAAAAAATTCTCGCCAGCATGGGACTTTGAAAATTTTCAGCCAAGCATCAGACTTAGAAAAAATTCTGGCCAGCATGGGACTTTGAAAATTTTCAGCCAGGCGTCAGACTTATAAAAATTCTGGCCAGCATGGGACTTTGAAAATTTTCGGCCAGGCGTCAGACTTAGAAAAAATTCTGGCCAGCATGGGACTTTGAAAAAATTCTGGCCAGCATGGGACTTTGAAAAGTTTCAGCCAGGCATCAGACTTAGAAAAAATTCTGGCCAGCATGGGACTTTGAAAAAATTCTGGCCAGCATGGGACTTAGAAAAAATTCTGGCCTGCATGGGACTTTGAAATATTTCAGGCAGGTGTCAGACTTAGAAAAAATTCTGGCCAGCATGGGACTTAGAAAAAATTCTGGTCAGCATGGGACTTTGAAAATTTTCAGCCAGGCGTCAGACTTAGAAAAAATTCTGGCCAGCATGGGACTTTGAAAATTTTCAGCCAGGCATCAGACTTAGAAAAAATTCTGGCCAGCATGGGACTTTGAAAATTTTCAGCCAGGCATCAGACTTAGAAAAAATTCTGGCCAGCATGGGACTTTGAAATATTTCAGGCAGGTGTCAGACTTAGAAAAAATTCTGGCCAGCATGGGACTTTGAAAATTTTCGGCCAGGCGTCAGACTTAGAAAAAATTCTGGCCAGCATGGGACTTTGAAAAAATTCTGGCCAGCATGGGACTTTGAAAAAATTCGGGCCAGCATGGGACTTTGAAAATTTTCGGCCAGGAGTCAGACTTAGAAAAAATTCTGGCCAGCATGGGACTTTGAAAAAATTCTGGCCAGCATGGGACTTTGAAAAAATTCGGGCCAGCATGGGACTTTGAAAATTTTCGGCCAGGAGTCAGACTTAGAACAAATTCTGGCCAGCATGGGACTTTGAAAAAATTCTGGCCAGCATGGGACTTTGAAAATTTTCAGCCAGGCGTCAGACTTAGAAAAAATTCTGCCCAGCATGGGACTTTGAAAATTTTCAGCCAGGCATCAGACTTAGAAAAAATTCTGGCCAGCATGGGACTTTGAAAATTTTCAGCCAGGCGTCAGACTTAGAAAAAATTCTGGCCAGCATGGGACTTTGAAAATTTTCGGGCCAGCATGGGACTTTGAAAAAATTCTGGCCAGCATGGGACTTTGAAAATTTTCGGCCAGGCGTCAGACTTAGAAAAAATTCTGGCCAGCATGGGACTTTGAAAAAATTCTGGCCAGCATGGGACTTTGAAAATTTTCAGCCAGGCGTCAGACTTTGAAAATATTCTGGCCAGCATGGGACTTTGAAAATTTTCAGCCAGGCGTCAGACTTAGAAAAAATTCTGGCCAGCATGGGACTTTGAAAAAATTCTGGCCAGCATGGGACTTTGAAAAAATTCGGGCCAGCATGGGACTTTGAAAAAATTCTGGCCAGCATGGGACTTTGAAAATTTTCGGCCAGGAGTCAGACTTAGAAAAAATTCTGCCCAGCATGGGACTTTGAAAATTTTCAGCCAGGCATCAGACTTAGAAAAAATTCTGGCCAGCATGGGACTTTGAAAATTCTGGCCAGCATGGGACTTTGAAAAAATTCGGGCCAGCATGGGACTTTGAAAATTTTCAGCCAGGCGTCAGACTTAGAAAAAATTCTGCCCAGCATGGGACTTTGAAAATTTTCAGCCAGGCATCAGACTTAGAAAAAATTCTGGCCAGCATGGGACTTTGAAAATTTTCGTCCAGGAGTCAGACTTTGAAAAAATTCTGGCCAGCATGGGACTTTGAAAATTTTCAGCCAGGCGTCAGACTTAGAAAAAATTCTGGCCAGCATGGGAATTTGAAAATTTTCGGCAAGGCGTCAGACTTAGAAAATAATTCTGGCCAGCATGGGACTTTGAACATTTTCGGCCAGGCGTCAGACTTAGAAAAAATTCTGGCCAGCATGGGACTTTGAAAAAATTCTGGCCAGCATGGGACTTTGAAAAGTTTCAGCCAGGCATCAGACTTAGAAAAAATTCTGGCCAGCATGGGACTTAGAAAAAATTCTGGCCTGCATGGGACTTTGAAATATTTCAGGCAGGTGTCAGACTTAGAAAAAATTCTGGCCAGCATGGGACTTTGAAAAAATTCTGGCCAGCATGGGACTTTGAAAATTTTCAGCCTGGCGTCAGACTTAGAAAAAATTCTGGCCAGCATGGGACTTTGAAAATTTTCAGCCAGGCATCAGACTTAGAAAAAATTCTGGCCAGCATGGGACTTTGAAAAAATTCTGGCCAGCATGGGACTTTGAAAAAATTCGGGCCAGCATGGGACTTTGAAATATTTCAGGCAGGTGTCAGACTTAGAAACAATTCTGGCCTGCATGGGACTTTGAAATATTTCAGGCAGGTGTCAGACTTAGAAAAAATTCTGGCCAGCATGGGACTTTGAAAAAATTCTGGCCAGCATGGGACTTTGAAAAAATTCGGGCCAGCATGGGACTTTGAAAATTTTCAGCCAGGAGTCAGACTTAGAAAAAATTCTGGCCAGCATGGGACTTTGAAAAAATTCTGGCCAGCATGGGACTTTGAAAAAATTCGGGCCAGCATGGGACTTTGAAAATTTTCGGCCAGGAGTCAGACTTAGAAAAAATTCTGGCCAGCATGGGACTTTGAAAAAATTCTGGCCAGCATGGGACTTTGAAAATTTTCAGCCAGGCGTCAGACTTAGAAAAAATTCTGCCCAGCATGGGACTTTGAAAATTTTCAGCCAGGCATCAGACTTAGAAAAAATTCTGGCCAGCATGGGACTTTGAAAAAATTCTGGCCAGCATGGGACTTTGAAAATTTTCGGGCCAGCATGGGACTTTGAAAAAATTCTGGCCAGCATGGGACTTAGAAAAAATTCTGGCCAGCATGGGACTTTGAAAATTTTCGGCCAGGAGTCAGACTTAGAAAAAATTCTGGCCAGCATGGGACTTTGAAAATTTTCGGCCAGGCGTCAGACTTAGAAAAAATTCTGGCCAGCATGGGACTTTGAAAAAATTCTGGCCAGCATGGGACTTTGAAAATTTTCGGCCAGGCGTCAGTCTTAGAAAAAATTCTGGCCAGCATGGGACTTAGAAAAAATTCTCGCCAGCATGGGACTTTGAAAATTTTCAGGCAGGTGTCAGACTTAGAAAAAATTCTGGCCTGCATGGGACTTTGAAATATTTCAGACAGGCGTCAGACTTAGAAAAAATTCTGGCCAGCATGGGACTTTGAAAAAATTCTCGCCAGCATGGGACTTTGAAAATTTTCAGCCAAGCATCAGACTTAGAAAAAATTCTGGCCAGCATGGGACTTTGAAAATTTTCAGCCAGGCGTCAGACTTAGAAAAAATTCTGGCCAGCATGGGACTTTGAAAATTTTCGGCCAGGCGTCAGACTTAGAAAAAATTCTGGCCAGCATGGGACTTTGAAAAAATTCTGGCCAGCATGGGACTTTGAAAATTTTCAGCCAGGCGTCAGACTTTGAAAAAATTCTGGCCAGCATGGGACTTTGAAAATTTTCGGCCAGGCGTCAGACTTAGAAAAAATTCTGGCCAGCATGGGACTTTGAAAAAATTCTGGCCAGCATGGGACTTTGAAAATTTTCAGCCAGGCGTCAGACTTAGAAAAAATTCTGGCCAGCATGGGACTTTGAAAATTTTCGGCCAGGCGTCAGACTTAGAAAAAATTCTGGCCAGCATGGGACTTTGAAAAAATTCTGGCCAGCATGGGACTTTGAAAATTTTCGGGCCAGCATGGGACTTTGAAAAAATTCTGGCCAGCATGGGACTTTGAAAATTTTCGGCCAGGAGTCAGACTTAGAAAAAATTCTGGCCAGCATGGGACTTTGAAAATTTTCGGCCAGGCGTCAGACTTAGAAAAAATTCTGGCCAGCATGGGACTTTGAAAAAATTCTGGCCAGCATGGGACTTTGAAAATTTTCGGCCAGGCGTCAGACTTAGAAAAAATTCTGGCCAGCATGGGACTTTGAAAAAATTCTGGCCAGCATGGGACTTTGAAAATTTTCAGCCAGGCGTCAGACTTTGAAAAAATTCTGGCCAGCATGGGACTTTGAAAATTTTCGGCCAGGAGTCAGACTTAGAAAAAATTCTGGCCAGCATGGGCCTTTGAAAATTTTCAGCCAGGCGTCAGACTTAGAAAAAATTCTGGCCAGCATGGGACTTTGAAAATTTTCGGCCAGGCGTCAGACTTAGAAAAAATTCTGGCCAGCATGGGACTTTGAAAAAATTCTGGCCAGCATGGGACTTTGAAAATTTTCGGACCGGCATGGGACTTTGAAAAAATTCTGGCCAGCATGGGACTTAGAAAAAATTCTGGCCAGCATGGGACTTTGAAAATTTTCGGCCAGGAGTCAGACTTAGAAAAAATTCTGGCCAGCATGGGACTTTGAAAATTTTAGGCCAGGCGTCAGACTTAGAAAAAATTCTGGCCAGCATGGGACTTTGAAAAAATTCTGGCCAGCATGGGACTTTGAAAATTTTCGGCCAGGCGTCAGACTTAGAAAAAATTCTGGCCTGCATGGGACTTTGAAATATTTCAGACAGGCGTCAGACTTAGAAAAAATTCTGGCCAGCATGGGACTTTGAAAAAATTCTCGCCAGCATGGGACTTTGAAAATTTTCAGCCAGGCATCAGACTTAGAAAAAATTCTGGCCAGCATGGGACTTTGAAAATTTTCAGCCAGGCGTCAGACTTAGAAAAAATTCTGGCCAGCATGGGACTTTGAAAATTTTCAGCCAGGCGTCAGACTTAGAAAAAATTCTGGCCAGCATGGGACTTTGAAAAAATTCTGGCCAGCATGGGACTTTGAAAATTTTCGGGCCAGCATGGGACTTTGAAAATTTTCGGCCAGGCGTCAGACTTAGAAAAAATTCTGGCCAGCATGGGACTTAGAAGAAATTCTCGCCAGCATGGGACTTTGTAAATTTTCAGGCAGGTGTCAGACTTAGAAAAAATTCTGGCCTGCATGGGACTTTGAAATATTTCAGACAGTCGTCAGACTTAGAAAAAATTCTGGCCAGCATGGGACTTAGAAGAAATTCTCGCCAGCATGGGACTTTGTAAATTTTCAGGCAGGTGTCAGACTTAGAAAAAATTCTGGCCAGCATGGGACTTTGAAATATTTCAGGCAGGTGTCAGACTTAGAAACAATTCTGGCCTGCATGGGACTTTGAAATATTTCAGGCAGGTGTCAGACTTAGAAAAAATTCTGCCCAGCATGGGACTTTGAAAATTTTCGGCCAGGAGTCAGACTTAGAAAAAATTCTGGCCAGCATGGGACTTTGAAAATTTTAGGCCAGGCGTCAGACTTAGAAAAAATTCTGGCCAGCATGGGACTTTGAAAAAATTCTGGCCAGCATGGGACTTTGAAAATTTTCGGCCAGGCGTCAGACTTAGAAAAAATTCTGGCCAGCATGGGACTTTGAAAATTTTCAGCCAGGCGTCAGACTTAGAAAGAATTCTGGCCAGCATGGGACTTTGAAAAAATTCTGGCCAGCATGGGACTTTGAAAATTTTCAGCCAGGCGTCAGACTTAGAAAAAATTCTGCCCAGCATGGGACTTTGAAAAAATTCTGGCCAGCATGGGACTTAGAAAAAATTCTGGCCAGCATGGGACTTTGAAAATTTTCGGCCAGGAGTCAGACTTTGAAAAAATTCTGGCCAGCATGGGACTTTGAAAATTTTCGGCCAGGCGTCAGACTTAGAAAAAATTCTGGCCAGCATGGGACTTTGAAAAAATTCTGGCCAGCATGGGACTTTGAAAATTTTCAGCCAGGCGTCAGACTTTGAAAATATTCTGGCCAGCATGGGACTTTGAAAATTTTCAGCCAGGCGTCAGACTTAGAAAAAATTCTGGCCAGCATGGGACTGAAAAAATTCTGGCCAGCATGGGACTTTGAAAAAATTCTGGCCAGCATGGGACTTTGAAAATTTTCGGCCAGGAGTCAGACTTAGAAAAAATTCTGCCCAGCATGGGACTTTGAAAATTTTCAGCCAGGCATCAGACTTAGAAAAAATTCTGGCCAGCATGGGACTTTGAAAATTCTGGCCAGCATGGGACTTTGAAAAAATTCGGGCCAGCATGGGACTTTGAAAATTTTCGGCCAGGAGTCAGACTTAGAAAAAATTCTGGCCAGCATGGGACTTTGAAAAAATTCTGGCCAGCATGGGACTTTGAAAATGTTCAGCCAGGCGTCAGACTTAGAAAAAATTCTGCCCAGCATGGGACTTTGAAAATTTTCAGCCAGGCATCAGACTTAGAAAAAATTCTGGCCAGCATGGGACTTTGAAAATTTTCGTCCAGGAGTCAGACTTTGAAAAAATTCTGGCCAGCATGGGACTTTGAAAATTTTCAGCCAGGCGTCAGACTTAGAAAAAATTCTGGCCAGCATGGGAATTTGAAAATTTTCGGCAAGGCGTCAGACTTAGAAAATAATTCTGGCCAGCATGGGACTTTGAAAAAATTCTGGCCAGCATGGGACTTTGAAAAGTTTCAGCCAGGCATCAGACTTAGAAAAAATTCTGGCCAGCATGGGACTTAGAAAAAATTCTGGCCTGCATGGGACTTTGAAATATTTCAGGCAGGTGTCAGACTTACAAAAAATTCTGGCCAGCATGGGACTTTGAAAAAATTCTGGCCAGCATGGGACTTTGAAAATTTTCGGCCAGGAGTCAGACTTAGAAAAAATTCTGGCCAGCATGGGACTTTGAAAATTTTCAGCCAGGCATCAGACTTAGAAAAAATTCTGGCCAGCATGGGACTTTGAAAATTTTCAGCCAGGCATCAGACTTAGAAAAAATTCTGGCCAGCATGGGACTTTGAAATATTTCAGGCAGGTGTCAGACTTAGAAACAATTCTGGCCTGCATGGGACTTTGAAATATTTCAGGCAGGTGTCAGACTTAGAAAAAATTCTGCCCAGCATGGGACTTTGAAAATTTTCGGCCAGGAGTCAGACTTAGAAAAAATTCTGGCCAGCATGGGACTTTGAAAATTTTAGGCCAGGCGTCAGACTTAGAAAAAATTCTGGCCAGCATGGGACTTTGAAAATTTTCGGCCAGGCGTCAGACTTAGAAAAAATTCTGGCCTGCATGGGACTTTGAAATATTTCAGACAGGCGTCAGACTTAGAAAAAATTCTGGCCAGCATGGGACTTTGAAAAAATTCTCGCCAGCATGGGACTTTGAAAATTTTCAGCCAGGCATCAGACTTAGAAAAAATTCTGGCCAGCATGGGACTTTGAAAATTTTCAGCCAGGCGTCAGACTTAGAAAAAATTCTGGCCAGCATGGGACTTTGAAAATTTTCGGCCAGGCGTCAGACTTAGAAAAAATTCTGGCCAGCATGGGACTTTGAAAAAATTCTGGCCAGCATGGGACTTTGAAAATTTTCGGGCCAGCATGGGACTTTGAAAATTTTCGGCCAGGCGTCAGACTTAGAAAAAATTCTGGCCAGCATGGGACTTTGAAAAAATTCTGGCCAGCATGGGACTTTGAAAATTTTCGGCCAGGCGTCAGACTTAGAAAAAATTCTGGCCTGCATGGGACTTTGAAATATTTCAGACAGGCGTCAGACTTAGAAAAAATTCTGGCCAGCATGGGACTTTGAAAAAATTCTCGCCAGCATGGGACTTTGAAAATTTTCAGCCAGGCATCAGACTTAGAAAAAATTCTGGCCAGCATGGGACTTTGAAAATTTTCAGCCAGGCGTCAGACTTAGAAAAAATTCTGGCCAGCATGGGACTTTGAAAATTTTCAGCCAGGCGTCAGACTTAGAAAAAATTCTGGCCAGCATGGGACTTTGAAAAAATTCTGGCCAGCATGGGACTTTGAAAATTTTCGGGCCAGCATGGGACTTTGAAAATTTTCGGCCAGGCGTCAGACTTAGAAAAAATTCTGGCCAGCATGGGACTTAGAAGAAATTCTCGCCAGCATGGGACTTTGTAAATTTTCAGGCAGGTGTCAGACTTAGAAAAAATTCTGGCCTGCATGGGACTTTGAAAAAATTCTGGCCAGCATGGGACTTTGAAAATTTTCGGCCAGGCGTCAGACTTAGAAAAAATTCTGGCCAGCATGGGACTTTGAAAATTTTCAGCCAGGCGTCAGACTTAGAAAAAATTCTGCCCAGCATGGGACTTTGAAAAGTTTCAGCCAGGCGTCAGACTTAGAAAAAATTCTGGCCAGCATGGGACTTTGAAAATTTTCGGCCAGGAGTCAGACTTAGAAAAAATTCTGGCCAGCATGGGACTGAAAAAATTCTGGCCAGCATGGGACTTTGAAAAAATTCTGGCCAGCATGGGACTTTGAAAATTTTCGGCCAGGAGTCAGACTTTGAAAAAATTCTGGCCAGCATGGGACTTTGAAAATTTTCAGCCAGGCGTCAGACTTTGAAAATATTCTGGCCAGCATGGGACTTTGAAAATTTTCAGCCAGGCGTCAGACTTAGAAAAAATTCTGGCCAGCATGGGACTTTGAAAATTTTCGTCCAGGAGTCAGACTTTGAAAAAATTCTGGCCAGCATGGGACTTTGAAAATTTTCAGCCAGGCGTCAGACTTAGAAAAAATTCTGGCCAGCATGGGAATTTGAAAATTTTCGGCAAGGCGTCAGACTTAGAAAATAATTCTGGCCAGCATGGGACTTTGAAAAAATTCTGGCCAGCATGGGACTTTGAAAAGTTTCAGCCAGGCATCAGACTTAGAAAAAATTCTGGCCAGCATGGGACTTAGAAAAAATTCTGGCCTGCATGGGACTTTGAAATATTTCAGGCAGGTGTCAGACTTACAAAAAATTCTGGCCAGCATGGGACTTTGAAAAAATTCTGGCCAGCATGGGACTTTGAAAATTTTCGGCCAGGAGTCAGACTTAGAAAAAATTCTGGCCAGCATGGGACTTTGAAAATTTTCAGCCAGGCATCAGACTTAGAAAAAATTCTGGCCAGCATGGGACTTTGAAAATTTTCAGCCAGGCATCAGACTTAGAAAAAATTCTGGCCAGCATGGGACTTTGAAATATTTCAGGCAGGTGTCAGACTTAGAAACAATTCTGGCCTGCATGGGACTTTGAAATATTTCAGGCAGGTGTCAGACTTAGAAAAAATTCTGCCCAGCATGGGACTTTGAAAATTTTCGGCCAGGAGTCAGACTTAGAAAAAATTCTGGCCAGCATGGGACTTTGAAAATTTTAGGCCAGGCGTCAGACTTAGAAAAAATTCTGGCCAGCATGGGACTTTGAAAATTTTCGGCCAGGCGTCAGACTTAGAAAAAATTCTGGCCTGCATGGGACTTTGAAATATTTCAGACAGGCGTCAGACTTAGAAAAAATTCTGGCCAGCATGGGACTTTGAAAAAATTCTCGCCAGCATGGGACTTTGAAAATTTTCAGCCAGGCATCAGACTTAGAAAAAATTCTGGCCAGCATGGGACTTTGAAAATTTTCAGCCAGGCGTCAGACTTAGAAAAAATTCTGGCCAGCATGGGACTTTGAAAATTTTCGGCCAGGCGTCAGACTTAGAAAAAATTCTGGCCAGCATGGGACTTTGAAAAAATTCTGGCCAGCATGGGACTTTGAAAATTTTCGGGCCAGCATGGGACTTTGAAAATTTTCGGCCAGGCGTCAGACTTAGAAAAAATTCTGGCCAGCATGGGACTTTGAAAAAATTCTGGCCAGCATGGGACTTTGAAAATTTTCGGCCAGGCGTCAGACTTAGAAAAAATTCTGGCCTGCATGGGACTTTGAAATATTTCAGACAGGCGTCAGACTTAGAAAAAATTCTGGCCAGCATGGGACTTTGAAAAAATTCTCGCCAGCATGGGACTTTGAAAATTTTCAGCCAGGCATCAGACTTAGAAAAAATTCTGGCCAGCATGGGACTTTGAAAATTTTCAGCCAGGCGTCAGACTTAGAAAAAATTCTGGCCAGCATGGGACTTTGAAAAAATTCTCGCCAGCATGGGACTTTGAAAATTTTCGGCCAGGCGTCAGACTTAGAAAAAATTCTGGCCAGCATGGGACTTTGAAAATTTTCAGCCAGGCATCAGACTTAGAAAAAATTCTGGCCAGCATGGGACTTTGAAAATTTTCAGCCAGGCGTCAGACTTAGAAAAAATTCTGGCCAGCATGGGACTTTGAAAAAATTCTCGCCAGCATGGGACTTTGAAAATTTTCGGCCAGGCGTCAGACTTAGAAAAAATTCTGGCCAGCATGGGACTTAGAAAAAATTCTGGCCAGCATGGGACTTTGAAAATTTTCAGCCAGGCGTCAGACTTTGAAAAAATTCTGGCCAGCATGGGACTTTGAAAAAATTCTGGCCAGCATGGGACTTTGAAAATTTTCGGGCCAGCATGGGACTTTGAAAATTTTCGGCCAGGCGTCAGACTTAGAAAAAATTCTGGCCAGCATGGGACTTAGAAGAAATTCTCGCCAGCATGGGACTTTGTAAATTTTCAGGCAGGTGTCAGACTTAGAAAAAATTCTGGCCTGCATGGGACTTTGAAAAAATTCTGGCCAGCATGGGACTTTGAAAATTTTCGGCCAGGCGTCAGACTTAGAAAAAATTCTGGCCAGCATGGGACTTTGAAAATTTTCAGCCAGGCGTCAGACTTAGAAAAAATTCTGCCCAGCATGGGACTTTGAAAAGTTTCAGCCAGGCGTCAGACTTAGAAAAAATTCTGGCCAGCATGGGACTTTGAAAATTTTCGGCCAGGAGTCAGACTTAGAAAAAATTCTGGCCAGCATGGGACTGAAAAAATTCTGGCCAGCATGGGACTTTGAAAAAATTCTGGCCAGCATGGGACTTTGAAAATTTTCGGCCAGGAGTCAGACTTTGAAAAAATTCTGGCCAGCATGGGACTTTGAAAATTTTCAGCCAGGCGTCAGACTTTGAAAATATTCTGGCCAGCATGGGACTTTGAAAATTTTCAGCCAGGCGTCAGACTTAGAAAAAATTCTGGCCAGCATGGGACTGAAAAAATTCTGGCCAGCATGGGACTTTGAAAAAATTCTGGCCAGCATGGGACTTTGAAAATTTTCGGCCAGGAGTCAGACTTAGAAAAAATTCTGCCCAGCATGGGACTTTGAAAATTTTCAGCCAGGCATCAGACTTAGAAAAAATTCTGGCCAGCATGGGACTTTGAAAATTCTGGCCAGCATGGGACTTTGAAAAAATTCGGGCCAGCATGGGACTTTGAAAATTTTCGGCCAGGAGTCAGACTTAGAAAAAATTCTGGCCAGCATGGGACTTTGAAAAAATTCTGGCCAGCATGGGACTTTGAAAATGTTCAGCCAGGCGTCAGACTTAGAAAAAATTCTGCCCAGCATGGGACTTTGAAAATTTTCAGCCAGGCATCAGACTTAGAAAAAATTCTGGCCAGCATGGGACTTTGAAAATTTTCGTCCAGGAGTCAGACTTTGAAAAAATTCTGGCCAGCATGGGACTTTGAAAATTTTCAGCCAGGCGTCAGACTTAGAAAAAATTCTGGCCAGCATGGGAATTTGAAAATTTTCGGCAAGGCGTCAGACTTAGAAAATAATTCTGGCCAGCATGGGACTTTGAAAAAATTCTGGCCAGCATGGGACTTTGAAAAGTTTCAGCCAGGCATCAGACTTAGAAAAAATTCTGGCCAGCATGGGACTTTGAAATATTTCAGACAGGCGTCAGACTTAGAAAAAATTCTGGCCAGCATGGGACTTTGAAAAAATTCTCGCCAGCATGGGACTTTGAAAATTTTCAGCCAGGCATCAGACTTAGAAAAAATTCTGGCCAGCATGGGACTTTGAAAATTTTCAGCCAGGCGTCAGACTTAGAAAAAATTCTGGCCAGCATGGGACTTTGAAAATTTTCGGCCAGGCGTCAGACTTAGAAAAAATTCTGGCCAGCATGGGACTTTGAAAAAATTCTGGCCAGCATGGGACTTTGAAAATTTTCGGGCCAGCATGGGACTTTGAAAATTTTCGGCCAGGCGTCAGACTTAGAAAAAATTCTGGCCAGCATGGGACTTTGAAAAAATTCTGGCCAGCATGGGACTTTGAAAATTTTCGGCCAGGCGTCAGACTTAGAAAAAATTCTGGCCTGCATGGGACTTTGAAATATTTCAGACAGGCGTCAGACTTAGAAAAAATTCTGGCCAGCATGGGACTTTGAAAAAATTCTCGCCAGCATGGGACTTTGAAAATTTTCAGCCAGGCATCAGACTTAGAAAAAATTCTGGCCAGCATGGGACTTTGAAAATTTTCAGCCAGGCGTCAGACTTAGAAAAAATTCTGGCCAGCATGGGACTTTGAAAATTTTCAGCCAGGCGTCAGACTTAGAAAAAATTCTGGCCAGCATGGGACTTTGAAAAAATTCTGGCCAGCATGGGACTTTGAAAATTTTCGGGCCAGCATGGGACTTTGAAAATTTTCGGCCAGGCGTCAGACTTAGAAAAAATTCTGGCCAGCATGGGACTTAGAAGAAATTCTCGCCAGCATGGGACTTTGTAAATTTTCAGGCAGGTGTCAGACTTAGAAAAAATTCTGGCCTGCATGGGACTTTGAAAAAATTCTGGCCAGCATGGGACTTTGAAAATTTTCGGCCAGGCGTCAGACTTAGAAAAAATTCTGGCCAGCATGGGACTTTGAAAATTTTCAGCCAGGCGTCAGACTTAGAAAAAATTCTGCCCAGCATGGGACTTTGAAAAGTTTCAGCCAGGCGTCAGACTTAGAAAAAATTCTGGCCAGCATGGGACTTTGAAAATTTTCGGCCAGGAGTCAGACTTAGAAAGAATTCTGGCCAGCATGGGACTTTGAAAAAATTCTGGCCAGCATGGGACTTTGAAAATTTTCAGCCAGGCGTCAGACTTTGAAAATATTCTGGCCAGCATGGGACTTAGAAAAAATTCTGGCCAGCATGGGACTTTGAAAATTTTCGGCCAGGAGTCAGACTTTGAAAAAATTCTGGCCAGCATGGGACTTTGAAAATTTTCGGGCCAGCATGGGACTTTGAAAATGTTCAGCCAGGCGTCAGACTTTGAAAAAATTCTGGCCAGCATGGGACTTTGAAAATTTTCAGCCAGGCGTCAGACTTTGAAAATATTCTGGCCAGCATGGGACTTTGAAAATTTTCAGCCAGGCGTCAGACTTAGAAAAAATTCTGGCCAGCATGGGACTGAAAAAATTCTGGCCAGCATGGGACTTTGAAAAAATTCTGGCCAGCATGGGACTTTGAAAATTTTCGGCCAGGAGTCAGACTTAGAAAAAATTCTGCCCAGCATGGGACTTTGAAAATTTTCAGCCAGGCATCAGACTTAGAAAAAATTCTGGCCAGCATGGGACTTTGAAAATTCTGGCCAGCATGGGACTTTGAAAAAATTCGGGCCAGCATGGGACTTTGAAAATTTTCGGCCAGGAGTCAGACTTAGAAAAAATTCTGGCCAGCATGGGACTTTGAAAAAATTCTGGCCAGCATGGGACTTTGAAAATGTTCAGCCAGGCGTCAGACTTAGAAAAAATTCTGCCCAGCATGGGACTTTGAAAATTTTCAGCCAGGCATCAGACTTAGAAAAAATTCTGGCCAGCATGGGACTTTGAAAATTTTCGTCCAGGAGTCAGACTTTGAAAAAATTCTGGCCAGCATGGGACTTTGAAAATTTTCAGCCAGGCGTCAGACTTAGAAAAAATTCTGGCCAGCATGGGAATTTGAAAATTTTCGGCAAGGCGTCAGACTTAGAAAATAATTCTGGCCAGCATGGGACTTTGAAAAAATTCTGGCCAGCATGGGACTTTGAAAAGTTTCAGCCAGGCATCAGACTTAGAAAAAATTCTGGCCAGCATGGGACTTAGAAAAAATTCTGGCCTGCATGGGACTGAAAAAATTCTGGCCAGCATGGGACTTTGAAAAAATTCTGGCCAGCATGGGACTTTGAAAATTTTCGGCCAGGAGTCAGACTTTGAAAAAATTCTGGCCAGCATGGGACTTTGAAAATTTTCAGCCAGGCGTCAGACTTTGAAAATATTCTGGCCAGCATGGGACTTTGAAAATTTTCAGCCAGGCGTCAGACTTAGAAAAAATTCTGGCCAGCATGGGACTGAAAAAATTCTGGCCAGCATGGGACTTTGAAAAAATTCTGGCCAGCATGGGACTTTGAAAATTTTCGGCCAGGAGTCAGACTTAGAAAAAATTCTGCCCAGCATGGGACTTTGAAAATTTTCAGCCAGGCATCAGACTTAGAAAAAATTCTGGCCAGCATGGGACTTTGAAAATTCTGGCCAGCATGGGACTTTGAAAAAATTCGGGCCAGCATGGGACTTTGAAAATTTTCGGCCAGGAGTCAGACTTAGAAAAAATTCTGGCCAGCATGGGACTTTGAAAAAATTCTGGCCAGCATGGGACTTTGAAAATGTTCAGCCAGGCGTCAGACTTAGAAAAAATTCTGCCCAGCATGGGACTTTGAAAATTTTCAGCCAGGCATCAGACTTAGAAAAAATTCTGGCCAGCATGGGACTTTGAAAATTTTCGTCCAGGAGTCAGACTTTGAAAAAATTCTGGCCAGCATGGGACTTTGAAAATTTTCAGCCAGGCGTCAGACTTAGAAAAAATTCTGGCCAGCATGGGAATTTGAAAATTTTCGGCAAGGCGTCAGACTTAGAAAATAATTCTGGCCAGCATGGGACTTTGAAAAAATTCTGGCCAGCATGGGACTTTGAAAAGTTTCAGCCAGGCATCAGACTTAGAAAAAATTCTGGCCAGCATGGGACTTTGAAATATTTCAGACAGGCGTCAGACTTAGAAAAAATTCTGGCCAGCATGGGACTTTGAAAAAATTCTCGCCAGCATGGGACTTTGAAAATTTTCAGCCAGGCATCAGACTTAGAAAAAATTCTGGCCAGCATGGGACTTTGAAAATTTTCAGCCAGGCGTCAGACTTAGAAAAAATTCTGGCCAGCATGGGACTTTGAAAATTTTCGGCCAGGCGTCAGACTTAGAAAAAATTCTGGCCAGCATGGGACTTTGAAAAAATTCTGGCCAGCATGGGACTTTGAAAATTTTCGGGCCAGCATGGGACTTTGAAAATTTTCGGCCAGGCGTCAGACTTAGAAAAAATTCTGGCCAGCATGGGACTTTGAAAAAATTCTGGCCAGCATGGGACTTTGAAAATTTTCGGCCAGGCGTCAGACTTAGAAAAAATTCTGGCCTGCATGGGACTTTGAAATATTTCAGACAGGCGTCAGACTTAGAAAAAATTCTGGCCAGCATGGGACTTTGAAAAAATTCTCGCCAGCATGGGACTTTGAAAATTTTCAGCCAGGCATCAGACTTAGAAAAAATTCTGGCCAGCATGGGACTTTGAAAATTTTCAGCCAGGCGTCAGACTTAGAAAAAATTCTGGCCAGCATGGGACTTTGAAAATTTTCAGCCAGGCGTCAGACTTAGAAAAAATTCTGGCCAGCATGGGACTTTGAAAAAATTCTGGCCAGCATGGGACTTTGAAAATTTTCGGGCCAGCATGGGACTTTGAAAATTTTCGGCCAGGCGTCAGACTTAGAAAAAATTCTGGCCAGCATGGGACTTAGAAGAAATTCTCGCCAGCATGGGACTTTGTAAATTTTCAGGCAGGTGTCAGACTTAGAAAAAATTCTGGCCTGCATGGGACTTTGAAAAAATTCTGGCCAGCATGGGACTTTGAAAATTTTCGGCCAGGCGTCAGACTTAGAAAAAATTCTGGCCAGCATGGGACTTTGAAAATTTTCAGCCAGGCGTCAGACTTAGAAAAAATTCTGCCCAGCATGGGACTTTGAAAAGTTTCAGCCAGGCGTCAGACTTAGAAAAAATTCTGGCCAGCATGGGACTTTGAAAATTTTCGGCCAGGAGTCAGACTTAGAAAGAATTCTGGCCAGCATGGGACTTTGAAAAAATTCTGGCCAGCATGGGACTTTGAAAATTTTCAGCCAGGCGTCAGACTTTGAAAATATTCTGGCCAGCATGGGACTTAGAAAAAATTCTGGCCAGCATGGGACTTTGAAAATTTTCAGCCAGGCGTCAGACTTAGAAAAAATTCTGCCCAGCATGGGACTTTGAAAAGTTTCAGCCAGGCGTCAGACTTAGAAAAAATTCTGGCCAGCATGGGACTTTGAAAATTTTCGGCCAGGAGTCAGACTTAGAAAGAATTCTGGCCAGCATGGGACTTTGAAAAAATTCTGGCCAGCATGGGACTTTGAAAATTTTCAGCCAGGCATCAGACTTAGAAAAAATTCTGGCCAGCATGGGACTTAGAAAAAATTCTGGCCTGCATGGGACTTTGAAATATTTCAGGCAGGTGTCAGACTTACAAAAAATTCTGGCCAGCATGGGACTTTGAAAAAATTCTGGCCAGCATGGGACTTTGAAAATTTTCGGCCAGGAGTCAGACTTAGAAAAAATTCTGGCCAGCATGGGACTTTGAAAATTTTCAGCCAGGCGTCAGACTTAGAAAAAATTCTGGCCAGCATGGGACTTTGAAAATTTTCAGCCAGGCATCAGACTTAGAAAAAATTCTGGCCAGCATGGGACTTTGAAAATTTTCAGCCAGGCATCAGACTTAGAAAAAATTCTGGCCAGCATGGGACTTTGAAATATTTCAGGCAGGTGTCAGACTTAGAAACAATTCTGGCCTGCATGGGACTTTGAAATATTTCAGGCAGGTGTCAGACTTAGAAAAAATTCTGCCCAGCATGGGACTTTGAAAATTTTCGGCCAGGAGTCAGACTTAGAAAAAATTCTGGCCAGCATGGGACTTTGAAAATTTTAGGCCAGGCGTCAGACTTAGAAAAAATTCTGGCCAGCATGGGACTTTGAAAAAATTCTGGCCAGCATGGGACTTTGAAAATTTTCGGCCAGGCGTCAGACTTAGAAAAAATTCTGGCCTGCATGGGACTTTGAAAAAATTCTCGCCAGCATGGGACTTTGAAAATTTTCGGCCAGGCGTCAGACTTAGAAAAAATTCTGGCCAGCATGGGACTTTGAAAAAATTCTGGCCAGCATGGGACTTTGAAAATTTTCGGGCCAGCATGGGACTTTGAAAATTTTCGGCCAGGCGTCAGACTTAGAAAAAATTCTGGCCAGCATGGGACTTAGAAGAAATTCTCGCCAGCATGGGACTTTGAAAATTTTCAGGCAGGTGTCAGACTTAGAAAAAATTCTGGCCTGCATGGGACTTTGAAATATTTCAGACAGGCGTCAGACTTGGAAAAAATTCTGGCCAGCATGGGACTTTGAAAATTTTCGGACAGACGTCAGACTTAGAAAAAATTCTGGCCAGCATGGGACTTTGAAAATTTTCAGCCAGGCGTCAGACTTAGAAAAAATTCTGCCCAGCATGGGACTTTGAAAAGTTTCAGCCAGGCGTCAGACTTAGAAAAAATTCTGGCCAGCATGGGACTTTGAAAATTTTCGGCCAGGAGTCAGACTTAGAAAAAATTCTGGCCAGCATGGGACTTTGAAAAAATTCTGGCCAGCATGGGACTTTGAAAAAATTCTGGCCAGCATGGGACTTAGAAAAAATTCTGCCCAGCATGGGACTTTGAAAATTTTCGGCCAGGAGTCAGACTTTGAAAAAATTCTGGCCAGCATGGGACTTTGAAAAAATTCTGGCCAGCATGGGACTTTGAAAATGTTCAGCCAGGCGTCAGACAGAAAAAATTCTGGCCAGCATGGGACTTTGAAAATTTTCGTCCAGGAGTCAGACTTTGAAAAAATTCTGGCCAGCATGGGACTTTGAAATATTTCAGGCAGGTGTCAGACTTACAAAAAATTCTGGCCAGCATGGGACTTTGAAAAAATTCTGGCCAGCATGGGACTTTGAAAATTTTCGGCCAGGAGTCAGACTTAGAAAAAATTCTGGCCAGCATGGGACTTTGAAAATTTTCAGCCAGGCGTCAGACTTAGAAAAAATTCTGGCCAGCATGGGACTTTGAAAATTTTCAGCCAGGCGTCAGACTTAGAAAAAATTCTGGCCAGCATGGGACTTTGAAAATTTTCGGCCAGGAGTCAGACTTTGAAAAAATTCTGGCCAGCATGGGACTTTGAAAATTTTCGGCCAGCATGTGACTTTGAAAAAATTCTGGCCAGCATGGGACTTTGAAATATTTCAGGCAGGCGTCAGACTTAGAAAAAATTCTGCCCAGCATGGGACTTTGAAAAGTTTCAGCCAGGCATCAGACTTAGAAGAAATTCTGCCCAGCATGGGACTTTGAAAAAATTCGGGCCAGCATGGGACTTTGAAAAAATTCGGGCCAGCATGGGACTTTGAAAATTTTCGGCCAGGAGTCAGACTTAGAAAAAATTCTGGCCAGCATGGGACTTTGAAAAAATTCGGGCCAGCATGGGACTTTGAAAATTTTCAGCCAGGCGTCAGACTTAGAAAAAATTCTGGCCTGCATGGGACTTTGAAATATTTCAGACAGGCGTCAGACTTAGAAAAAATTCTGGCCAGCATGGGACTTTGAAAAAATTCTGGCCAGCATGGGACTTTGAAAATTTTCGGCCAGGCGTCAGACTTAGAAAAAATTCTGGCCAGCATGGGACTTTGAAAATTTTCAGCCAGGCGTCAGACTTAGAAAAAATTCTGCCCAGCATGGGACTTTCAAAAGTTTCAGCCAGGAGTCAGACTTAGAAAAAATTCTGGCCAGCATGGGACTTTGAAAATTTTCAGCCAGGCGTCAGACTTAGAAAAAATTCTGGCCAGCATGGGACTTTGAAAATTTTCGGCCAGGAGTCAGACTTAGAAAAAATTCTGGCCAGCATGGGACTTTGAAAAAATTCTGGCCAGCATGGGACTTAGAAAAAATTCTGGCCAGCATGGGACTTTGAAAATTTTCGGCCAGGCGTCAGACTTTGAAAAAATTCTGGCCAGCATGGGACTTTGAAAAAATTCTGGCCAGCATGGGACTTTGAAAATTTTCAGCCAGGCGTCAGACTTTGAAAATATTCTGGCCAGCATGGGACTTTGAAAATTTTCAGCCAGGCGTCAGACTTAGAAAAAATTCTGGCCAGCATGGGACTGAAAAAATTCTGGCCAGCATGGGACTTTGAAAAAATTCGGGCCAGCATGGGACTTTGAAAAAATTCTGGCCAGCATGGGACTTTGAAAATTTTCGGCCAGGAGTCAGACTTAGAAAAAATTCTGCCCAGCATGGGACTTTGAAAATTTTCAGCCAGGCATCAGACTTTGAAAATGTTCAGCCAGGCGTCAGACTTAGAAAAAATTCTGCCCAGCATGGGACTTTGAAAATTTTCAGCCAGGCATCAGACTTAGAAAAAATTCTGGCCAGCATGGGACTTTGAAAATTTTCGTCCAGGAGTCAGACTTTGAAAAAATTCTGGCCAGCATGGGACTTTGAAAACTTTCAGCCAGGCGTCAGACTTAGAAAAAATTCTGGCCAGCATGGGAATTTGAAAATTTTCGGCAAGGCGTCAGACTTAGAAAATAATTCTGGCCAGCATGGGACTTTGAAAAAATTCTGGCCAGCATGGGACTTTGAAAAAATTCTGGCCAGCATGGGACTTAGAAAAAATTCTGGCCTGCATGGGACTTTGAAATATTTCAGGCAGGTGTCAGACTTACAAAAAATTCTGGCCAGCATGGGACTTTGAAAAAATTCTGGCCAGCATGGGACTTTGAAAATTTTCAGCCAGGCGTCAGACTTAGAAAAAATTCTGGCCAGCATGGGACTGAAAAAATTCTGGCCAGCATGGGACTTTGAAAAAATTCGGGCCAGCATGGGACTTTGAAAAAATTCTGGCCAGCATGGGACTTTGAAAATTTTCGGCCAGGAGTCAGACTTAGAAAAAATTCTGGCCAGCATGGGACTGAAAAAATTCTGGCCAGCATGGGACTTTGAAAAAATTCGGGCCAGCATGGGACTTTGAAAAAATTCTGGCCAGCATGGGACTTTGAAAATTTTCGGCCAGGAGTCAGACTTAGAAAAAATTCTGCCCAGCATGGGACTTTGAACATTTTCAGCCAGGCATCAGACTTAGAAAAAATTCTAGCCAGCATGGGACTTTGAAAATTCTGGCCAGCATGGGACTTTGAAAAAATTCGGGCCAGCATGGGACTTTGAAAATTTTCGGCCAGGAGTCACACTTAGAAAAAATTCTGGCCAGCATGGGACTTTGAAAAAATTCTGGCCAGCATGGGACTTTGAAAATGTTCAGCCAGGCGTCAGACTTAGAAAAAATTCTGCCCAGCATGGGACTTTGAAAATTTTCAGCCAGGCATCAGACTTAGAAAAAATTCTGGCCAGCATGGGACTTTGAAAATTTTCGTCCAGGAGTCAGACTTTGAAAAAATTCTGGCCAGCATGGGACTTTGAAAACTTTCAGCCAGGCGTCAGACTTAGAAAAAATTCTGGCCAGCATGGGAATTTGAAAATTTTCGGCAAGGCGTCAGACTTAGAAAATAATTCTGGCCAGCATGGGACTTTGAAAAAATTCTGGCCAGCATGGGACTTTGAAAAGTTTCAGCCAGGCATCAGACTTAGAAAAAATTCTGGCCAGCATGGGACTTTGAAAAAATTCTGGCCAGCATGGGACTTAGAAAAAATTCTGGCCTGCATGGGACTTTGAAATATTTCAGGCAGGTGTCAGACTTACAAAAAATTCTGGCCAGCATGGGACTTTGAAAAAATTCTGGCCAGCATGGGACTTTGAAAATTTTCGGCCAGGAGTCAGACTTAGAAAAAATTCTGGCCAGCATGGGACTTTGAAAATTTTCAGCCAGGCATCAGCCTTAGAAAAAATTCTGGCCAGCATGGGACTTTGAAAATTTTCAGCCAGGCATCAGACTTAGAAAAAATTCTGGCCAGCATGGGACTTTGAAATATTTCAGGCAGGTGTCAGACTTAGAAACAATTCTGGCCTGCATGGGACTTTGAAATATTTCAGGCAGGTGTCAGACTTAGAAAAAATTCTGCCCAGCATGGGACTTTGAAAATTTTCGGCCAGGCGTCAGACTTAGAAAAAATTCTGGCCAGCATGGGACTTTGAAAAAATTCTGGCCAGCATGGGACTTTGAAAAAATTCGGGCCAGCATGGGACTTTGAAAATTTTCAGCCAGGCGTCAGACTTAGAAAAAATTCTGCCCAGCATGGGACTTTGAAAAAATTCTGGCCAGCATGTGACTTTGAAAAAATTCGGGCCAGCATGGGACTTTGAAAAAATTCTGGCCAGCATGGGACTTTGAACATTTTCAGCCAGGCATCAGACTTAGAAAAAATTCTGGCCAGCATGGGACTTTGAAAATTTTCGGCCAGGAGTCAGACTTTGAAAAAATTCTGGCCAGCATGGGACTTTGAAAATTTTCGGCCAGGCGTCAGACTTAGAAAAAATTCTGGCCAGCATGGGACTTTGAAAAAATTCTGGCCAGCATGTGACTTTGAAAAAATTCTGGCCAGCATGGGACTTTGAAATATTTCAGGCAGGCGTCAGACTTAGAAAAAATTCTGCCCAGCATGGGACTTTGAAAAGTTTCAGCCAGGCATCAGACTTAGAAGAAATTCTGCCCAGCATGGGACTTTGAAAAAATTCGGGCCAGCATGGGACTTTGAAAAAATTCGGGCCAGCATGGGACTTTGAAAATTTTCGGCCAGGAGTCAGACTTAGAAAAAATTCTGGCCAGCATGGGACTTTGAAAAAATTCTGGCCAGCATGGGACTTTGAAAATTTTCGGCCAGGAGTCAGACTTAGAAAAAATTCTGGCCAGCATGGGACTTTGAAAAAATTCTGGCCAGCATGGGACTTTGAAAATTTTCAGCCAGGCGTCAGACTTAGAAAAAATTCTGGCCTGCATGGGACTTTGAAATATTTCAGACAGGCGTCAGACTTAGAAAAAATTCTGGCCAGCATGGGACTTTGAAAAAATTCTCGCCAGCATGGGACTTTGAAAATTTTCGGCCAGGCGTCAGACTTAGAAAAAATTCTGGCCAGCATGGGACTTTGAAAATTTTCAGCCAGGCGTCAGACTTAGAAAAAATTCTGGCCAGCATGGGACTTTGAAAATTTTCGGCCAGGAGTCAGATTTCGAAAAAATTCTGGCCAGCATGGGACTTTGAAATATTTCAGGCAGGCGTCAGACTTAGAAAAAATTCTGCCCAGCATGGGACTTTGAAAAGTTTCAGCCAGGCGTCAGACTTAGAAAAAATTCTGGCCAGCATGGGACTTTGAAAATTTTCGGCCAGGAGTCAGACTTAGAAAAAATTCTGCCCAGCATGGGACTTTGAAAAAATTCTGGCCAGCATGGGACTTAGAAAAAATTCTGGCCAGCATGGGACTTTGAAAATTTTCAGCCAGGCGTCAGACCTAGAAAAAATTCTGCCCAGCATGGGACTTTGAAAAAATTCTGGCCAGCATGGGACTTAGAAAAAATTCTGGCCAGCATGGGACTTTGAAAATTTTCGGCCAGGCGTCAGACTTAGAAAAAATTCTGGCCAGCATGGGACTTTGAAAAAATTCTGGCCAGCATGGGACTTTGAAAAAATTCGGGCCAGCATGGGACTTTGAAAAAATTCTGGCCAGCATGGGACTTTGAAAATTTTCGGCCAGGCGTCAGACTTAGAAAAAATTCTGGCCAGCATGGGACTTTGAAAAAATTCTGGCCAGCATGGGACTTTGAAAATTTTCGGGCCAGCATGGGACTTTGAAAATTTTCGGCCAGGCGTCAGACTTAGAAAAAATTCTGGCCAGCATGGGACTTAGAAGAAATTCTCGCCAGCATGGGACTTTGAAAATTTTCAGGCAGGTGTCAGACTTAGAAAAAATTCTGGCCTGCATGGGACTTTGAAATATTTCAGACAGGCGTCAGACTTAGAAAAAATTCTGGCCAGCATGGGACTTTGAAAAAATTCTGGCCAGCATGGGACTTTGAAAATTTTCGGCCAGGCGTCAGACTTAGAAAAAATTCTGGCCAGCATGGGACTTTGAAAATTTTCAGCCAGGCGTCAGACTTAGAAAAAATTCTGCCCAGCATGGGACTTTGAAAAGTTTCAGCCAGGCGTCAGACTTAGAAAAAATTCTGGCCAGCATGGGACTTTGAAAAAATTCTGGCCAGCATGGGACTTTGAAAATTTTCGGCCAGGCGTCAGACTTAGAAAAAATTCTGGCCTGCATGGGACTTTGAAATATTTCAGACAGGCGTCAGACTTAGAAAAAATTCTGTCCAGCATGGGACTTTGAAAAAATTCTCGCCAGCATGGGACTTTGAAAATTTTCAGCCAGGCATCAGACTTAGAAAAAATTCTGGCCAGCATGGGACTTTGAAAATTTTCAGCCAGGCGTCAGACTTAGAAAAAATTCTGGCCAGCATGGGACTTTGAAAATTTTCGGGCCAGCATGGGACTTTGAAAAAATTCTGGCCAGCATGGGACTTTGAAAATTTTCGGCCAGGCGTCAGACTTAGAAAAAATTCTGGCCTGCATGGGACTTTGAAATATTTCAGACAGGCGTCAGACTTAGAAAAAATTCTGTCCAGCATGGGACTTTGAAAAAATTCTCGCCAGCATGGGACTTTGAAAATTTTCAGCCAGGCATCAGACTTAGAAAAAATTCTGGCCAGCATGGGACTTTGAAAATTTTCAGCCAGGCGTCAGACTTAGAAAAAATTCTGGCCAGCATGGGACTTTGAAAATTTTCGGCCAGGCGTCAGACTTAGAAAAAATTCTGGCCAGCATGGGACTTTGAAAAAATTCTGGCCAGCATGGGACTTTGAAAATTTTCGGGCCAGCATGGGACTTTGAAAATTTTCGGCCAGGCGTCAGACTTAGAAAAAATTCTGGCCTGCATGGGACTTTGAAATATTTCAGACAGGCGTCAGACTTAGAAAAAATTCTGGCCAGCATGGGACTTTGAAAAAATTCTCGCCAGCATGGGACTTTGAAAATTTTCAGCCAGGCATCAGACTTAGAAAAAATTCTGGCCAGCATGGGACTTTGAAAATTTTCAGCCAGGCGTCAGACTTAGAAAAAATTCTGGCCAGCATGGGACTTTGAAAAAATTCTCGCCAGCATGGGACTTTGAAAATTTTCGGCCAGGCGTCAGACTTAGAAAAAATTCTGGCCAGCATGGGACTTTGAAAATTTTCAGCCAGGCGTCAGACTTAGAAAAAATTCTGGCCAGCATGGGACTTTGAAAATTTTCGGCCAGGAGTCAGATTTCGAAAAAATTCTGGCCAGCATGGGACTTTGAAATATTTCAGGCAGGCGTCAGACTTAGAAAAAATTCTGCCCAGCATGGGACTTTGAAAAGTTTCAGCCAGGCGTCAGACTTAGAAAAAATTCTGGCCAGCATGGGACTTTGAAAATTTTCGGCCAGGAGTCAGACTTAGAAAAAATTCTGCCCAGCATGGGACTTTGAAAAAATTCTGGCCAGCATGGGACTTAGAAAAAATTCTGGCCAGCATGGGACTTTGAAAATTTTCAGCCAGGCGTCAGACCTAGAAAAAATTCTGCCCAGCATGGGACTTTGAAAAAATTCTGGCCAGCATGGGACTTAGAAAAAATTCTGGCCAGCATGGGACTTTGAAAATTTTCGGCCAGGCGTCAGACTTAGAAAAAATTCTGGCCAGCATGGGACTTTGAAAAAATTCTGGCCAGCATGGGACTTTGAAAAAATTCGGGCCAGCATGGGACTTTGAAAAAATTCTGGCCAGCATGGGACTTTGAAAATTTTCGGCCAGGCGTCAGACTTAGAAAAAATTCTGGCCAGCATGGGACTTTGAAAAAATTCTGGCCAGCATGGGACTTTGAAAATTTTCGGGCCAGCATGGGACTTTGAAAATTTTCGGCCAGGCGTCAGACTTAGAAAAAATTCTGGCCAGCATGGGACTTAGAAGAAATTCTCGCCAGCATGGGACTTTGAAAATTTTCAGGCAGGTGTCAGACTTAGAAAAAATTCTGGCCTGCATGGGACTTTGAAATATTTCAGACAGGCGTCAGACTTAGAAAAAATTCTGGCCAGCATGGGACTTTGAAAAAATTCTGGCCAGCATGGGACTTTGAAAATTTTCGGCCAGGCGTCAGACTTAGAAAAAATTCTGGCCAGCATGGGACTTTGAAAATTTTCAGCCAGGCGTCAGACTTAGAAAAAATTCTGCCCAGCATGGGACTTTGAAAAGTTTCAGCCAGGCGTCAGACTTAGAAAAAATTCTGGCCAGCATGGGACTTTGAAAAAATTCTGGCCAGCATGGGACTTTGAAAATTTTCGGCCAGGCGTCAGACTTAGAAAAAATTCTGGCCTGCATGGGACTTTGAAATATTTCAGACAGGCGTCAGACTTAGAAAAAATTCTGTCCAGCATGGGACTTTGAAAAAATTCTCGCCAGCATGGGACTTTGAAAATTTTCAGCCAGGCATCAGACTTAGAAAAAATTCTGGCCAGCATGGGACTTTGAAAATTTTCAGCCAGGCGTCAGACTTAGAAAAAATTCTGGCCAGCATGGGACTTTGAAAATTTTCGGCCAGGCGTCAGACTTAGAAAAAATTCTGGCCAGCATGGGACTTTGAAAAAATTCTGGCCAGCATGGGACTTTGAAAATTTTCGGGCCAGCATGGGACTTTGAAAATTTTCGGCCAGGCGTCAGACTTAGAAAAAATTCTGGCCTGCATGGGACTTTGAAATATTTCAGACAGGCGTCAGACTTAGAAAAAATTCTGGCCAGCATGGGACTTTGAAAAAATTCTCGCCAGCATGGGACTTTGAAAATTTTCAGCCAGGCATCAGACTTAGAAAAAATTCTGGCCAGCATGGGACTTTGAAAATTTTCAGCCAGGCGTCAGACTTAGAAAAAATTCTGGCCAGCATGGGACTTTGAAAAAATTCTCGCCAGCATGGGACTTTGAAAATTTTCAGCCAGGCATCAGACTTAGAAAAAATTCTGGCCAGCATGGGACTTTGAAAATTTTCAGCCAGGCGTCAGACTTAGAAAAAATTCTGGCCAGCATGGGACTTAGAAAAAATTCTGGCCAGCATGGGACTTTGAAAATTTTCAGCCAGGCGTCAGACTTAGAAAAAATTCTGCCCAGCATGGGACTTTGAAAATTTTCAGCCAGGCGTCAGACTTAGAAAAAATTCTGGCCAGCATGGGACTTTGAAAAAATTCTGGCCAGCATGGGACTTTGAAAATTTTCGGCCAGGCGTCAGACTTTGAAAAAATTCTGGCCAGCATGGGACTTAGAAAAAATTCTGGCCAGCATGGGACTTTGAAAAAATTCTCGCCAGCATGGGACTTTGAAAATTTTCAGCCAGGCATCAGACTTAGAAAAAATTCTGGCCAGCATGGGACTTTGAAAATTTTCAGCCAGGCGTCAGACTTAGAAAAAATTCTGCCCAGCATGGGACTTTGAAAATTTTCAGCCAGGCGTCAGACTTAGAAAAAATTCTGGCCAGCATGGGACTTTGAAAAAATTCTGGCCAGCATGGGACTTTGAAAATTTTCGGCCAGGCGTCAGACTTAGAAAAAATTCTGGCCAGCATGGGACTTAGAAAAAATTCTCGCCAGCATGGGACTTTGAAAATTTTCAGGCAGGTGTCAGACTTAGAAAAAATTCTGGCCTGCATGGGACTTTGAAATATTTCAGACAGGCGTCAGACTTAGAAAAAATTCTGGCCAGCATGGGACTTTGAAAAAATTCTCGCCAGCATGGGACTTTGAAAATTTTCAGCCAAGCATCAGACTTAGAAAAAATTCTGGCCAGCATGGGACTTTGAAAATTTTCAGCCAGGCGTCAGACTTAGAAAAAATTCTGGCCAGCATGGGACTTTGAAAATTTTCGGCCAGGCGTCAGACTTAGAAAAAATTCTGGCCAGCATGGGACTTTGAAAAAATTCTGGCCAGCATGGGACTTTGAAAATTTTCAGCCAGGCGTCAGACTTTGAAAAAATTCTGGCCAGCATGGGACTTTGAAAATTTTCGGCCAGGAGTCAGACTTAGAAAAAATTCTGGCCAGCATGGGACTTTGAAAATTTTCAGCCAGGCGTCAGACTTAGAAAAAATTCTGGCCAGCATGGGACTTTAAAAAAATTCTGGCCAGCATGGGACTTTGAAAAAATTCTGGCCAGCATGGGACTTTGAAAATTTTCAGCCAGGCGTTAGACTTTGAAAAAATTCTGGCCAGCATGGGACTTTGAAAATTTTCGGCCAGGCGTCAGACTTAGAAAAAATTCTGGCCAGCATGGGACTTTGAAAAAATTCTGGCCAGCATGGGACTTTGAAAATTTTCGGCCAGGCGTCAGACTTAGAAAAAATTCTGGCCAGCATGGGACTTTGAAAATTTTCAGCCAGGCGTCAGACTTAGAAAAAATTCTGCCCAGCATGGGACTTTGAAAAGTTTCAGCCAGGCGTCAGACTTAGAAAAAATTCTGGCCAGCATGGGACTTTGAAAAAATTCTGGCCAGCATGGGACTTTGAAATATTTCAGACAGGCGTCAGACTTAGAAAAAATTCTGTCCAGCATGGGACTTTGAAAAAATTCTCGCCAGCATGGGACTTTGAAAATTTTCAGCCAGGCATCAGACTTAGAAAAAATTCTGGCCAGCATGGGACTTTGAAAATTTTCAGCCAGGCGTCAGACTTAGAAAAAATTCTGGCCAGCATGGGACTTTGAAAATTTTCGGCCAGGCGTCAGACTTAGAAAAAATTCTGGCCAGCATGGGACTTTGAAAAAATTCTGGCCAGCATGGGACTTTGAAAATTTTCGGGCCAGCATGGGACTTTGAAAAGTTTCAGCCAGGCGTCAGACTTAGAAAAAATTCTGGCCAGCATGGGACTTTGAAAAAATTCTGGCCAGCATGGGACTTTGAAAATTTTCGGCCAGGCGTCAGACTTAGAAAAAATTCTGGCCTGCATAGGACTTTGAAATATTTCAGACAAGCGTCAGACTTAGAAAAAATTCTGGCCAGCATGGGACTTTGAAAAAATTCTCGCCAGCATGGGACTTTGAAAATTTTCAGCCAGGCATCAGACTTAGAAAAAATTCTGGCCAGCATGGGACTTTGAAAATTTTCAGCCAGGCGTCAGACTTAGAAAAAATTCTGGCCAGCATGGGACTTTGAAAAAATTCTCGCCAGTATGGGACTTTGAAAATTTTCAGCCAGGCATCAGACTTAGAAAAAATTCTGGCCAGCATGGGACTTTGAAAATTTTCAGCCAGGCGTCAGACTTAGAAAAAATTCTGCCCAGCATGGGACTTTGAAAATTTTCAGCCAGGCGTCAGACTTAGAAAAAATTCTGGCCAGCATGGGACTTTGAAAAAATTCTGGCCAGCATGGGACTTTGAAAATTTTCGGCCAGGCGTCAGACTTAGAAAAAATTCTGGCCAGCATGGGACTTAGAAAAAATTCTCGCCAGCATGGGACTTTGAAAATTTTCAGGCAGGTGTCAGACTTAGAAAAAATTCTGGCCTGCATGGGACTTTGAAATATTTCAGACAGGCGTCAGACTTAGAAAAAATTCTGGCCAGCATGGGACTTTGAAAAAATTCTCGCCAGCATGGGACTTTGAAAATTTTCAGCCAAGCATCAGACTTAGAAAAAATTCTGGCCAGCATGGGACTTTGAAAATTTTCAGCCAGGCGTCAGACTTAGAAAAAATTCTGGCCAGCATGGGACTTTGAAAATTTTCGGCCAGGCGTCAGACTTAGAAAAAATTCTGGCCAGCATGGGACTTTGAAAAAATTCTGGCCAGCATGGGACTTTGAAAATTTTCAGCCAGGCGTCAGACTTTGAAAAAATTCTGGCCAGCATGGGACTTTGAAAATTTTCGGCCAGGAGTCAGACTTAGAAAAAATTCTGGCCAGCATGGGACTTTGAAAATTTTCAGCCAGGCGTCAGACTTAGAAAAAATTCTGGCCAGCATGGGACTTTGAAAAAATTCTGGCCAGCATGGGACTTTGAAAAAATTCTGGCCAGCATGGGACTTTGAAAATTTTCAGCCAGGCGTTAGACTTTGAAAAAATTCTGGCCAGCATGGGACTTTGAAAATTTTCGGCCAGGAGTCAGACTTAGAAAAAATTCTGCCCAGCATGGGACTTAGAAAAAATTCTGGCCAGCATGGGACTTTGAAAATTTTCGGCCAGCATGGGACTTTGAAAATTTTCAGCCAGGCGTTAGACTTTGAAAAAATTCTGGCCAGCATGGGACTTTGAAAATTTTCGGCCAGGCGTCAGACTTAGAAAAAATTCTGGCCAGCATGGGACTTTGAAAAAATTCTGGCCTGCATGGGACTTTGAAAAAATTCTGGCCTGCATGGGACTTTGAAAAAATTCTGGCCAGCATGGGACTTTGAAAATTTTCGGCCAGGCGTCAGACTTAGAAAAAATTCTGGCCAGCATGGGACTTTGAAAAAATTCTGGCCTGCATGGGACTTTGAAAAAATTCTGGCCAGCATGGGACTTTGAAAATTTTCAGCCAGGCGTCAGACTTAGAAAAAATTCTGGCCAGCATGGGACTTTGAAAATTTTCGGCCAGGCGTCAGACTTAGAAAAAATTCTGGCCAGCATGGGACTTTGAAAAAATTCTGGCCAGCATGGGACTTTGAAAATTTTCAGCCAGGCGTCAGACTTTGAAAAAATTCTGGCCAGCATGGGACTTTGAAAATTTTCGGCCAGGAGTCAGACTTAGAAAAAATTCTGGCCAGCATGGGACTTTGAAAATTTTCAGCCAGGCGTCAGACTTAGAAAAAATTCTGGCCAGCATGGGACTTTAAAAAAATTCTGGCCAGCATGGGACTTTGAAAAAATTCTGGCCAGCATGGGACTTTGAAAATTTTCAGCCAGGCGTTAGACTTTGAAAAAATTCTGGCCAGCATGGGACTTTGAAAATTTTCGGCCAGGCGTCAGACTTAGAAAAAATTCTGGCCAGCATGGGACTTTGAAAAAATTCTGGCCAGCATGGGACTTTGAAAATTTTCGGCCAGGCGTCAGACTTAGAAAAAATTCTGGCCAGCATGGGACTTTGAAAATTTTCAGCCAGGCGTCAGACTTAGAAAAAATTCTGCCCAGCATGGGACTTTGAAAAGTTTCAGCCAGGCGTCAGACTTAGAAAAAATTCTGGCCAGCATGGGACTTTGAAAAAATTCTCGCCAGCATGGGACTTTGAAAATTTTCAGCCAGGCATCAGACTTAGAAAAAATTCTGGCCAGCATGGGACTTTGAAAATTTTCAGCCAGGCGTCAGACTTAGAAAAAATTCTGGCCAGCATGGGACTTTGAAAATTTTCGGCCAGGCGTCAGACTTAGAAAAAATTCTGGCCAGCATGGGACTTTGAAAAAATTCTGGCCAGCATGGGACTTTGAAAATTTTCGGGCCAGCATGGGACTTTGAAAAGTTTCAGCCAGGCGTCAGACTTAGAAAAAATTCTGGCCAGCATGGGACTTTGAAAAAATTCTGGCCAGCATGGGACTTTGAAAATTTTCGGCCAGGCGTCAGACTTAGAAAAAATTCTGGCCTGCATAGGACTTTGAAATATTTCAGACAAGCGTCAGACTTAGAAAAAATTCTGGCCAGCATGGGACTTTGAAAAAATTCTCGCCAGCATGGGACTTTGAAAATTTTCAGCCAGGCATCAGACTTAGAAAAAATTCTGGCCAGCATGGGACTTTGAAAATTTTCAGCCAGGCGTCAGACTTAGAAAAAATTCTGGCCAGCATGGGACTTTGAAAAAATTCTCGCCAGTATGGGACTTTGAAAATTTTCAGCCAGGCATCAGACTTAGAAAAAATTCTGGCCAGCATGGGACTTTGAAAATTTTCAGCCAGGCGTCAGACTTAGAAAAAATTCTGCCCAGCATGGGACTTTGAAAATTTTCAGCCAGGCGTCAGACTTAGAAAAAATTCTGGCCAGCATGGGACTTTGAAAAAATTCTGGCCAGCATGGGACTTTGAAAATTTTCGGCCAGGCGTCAGACTTAGAAAAAATTCTGGCCAGCATGGGACTTAGAAAAAATTCTCGCCAGCATGGGACTTTGAAAATTTTCAGGCAGGTGTCAGACTTAGAAAAAATTCTGGCCTGCATGGGACTTTGAAATATTTCAGACAGGCGTCAGACTTAGAAAAAATTCTGGCCAGCATGGGACTTTGAAAAAATTCTCGCCAGCATGGGACTTTGAAAATTTTCAGCCAAGCATCAGACTTAGAAAAAATTCTGGCCAGCATGGGACTTTGAAAATTTTCAGCCAGGCGTCAGACTTAGAAAAAATTCTGGCCAGCATGGGACTTTGAAAATTTTCGGCCAGGCGTCAGACTTAGAAAAAATTCTGGCCAGCATGGGACTTTGAAAAAATTCTGGCCAGCATGGGACTTTGAAAATTTTCAGCCAGGCGTCAGACTTTGAAAAAATTCTGGCCAGCATGGGACTTTGAAAATTTTCGGCCAGGAGTCAGACTTAGAAAAAATTCTGGCCAGCATGGGACTTTGAAAATTTTCAGCCAGGCGTCAGACTTAGAAAAAATTCTGGCCAGCATGGGACTTTGAAAAAATTCTGGCCAGCATGGGACTTTGAAAAAATTCTGGCCAGCATGGGACTTTGAAAATTTTCAGCCAGGCGTTAGACTTTGAAAAAATTCTGGCCAGCATGGGACTTTGAAAATTTTCGGCCAGGAGTCAGACTTAGAAAAAATTCTGCCCAGCATGGGACTTAGAAAAAATTCTGGCCAGCATGGGACTTTGAAAATTTTCGGCCAGCATGGGACTTTGAAAATTTTCAGCCAGGCGTTAGACTTTGAAAAAATTCTGGCCAGCATGGGACTTTGAAAATTTTCGGCCAGGCGTCAGACTTAGAAAAAATTCTGGCCAGCATGGGACTTTGAAAAAATTCTGGCCAGCATGGGACTTTGAAAATTTTCGGCCAGGCGTCAGACTTAGAAAAAATTCTGCCCAGCATGGGACTTTGAAAAGTTTCAGCCAGGCGTCAGACTTAGAAAAAATTCTGGCCAGCATGGGACTTTGAAAAAATTCTGGCCAGCATGGGACTTTGAAAATTTTCGGCCAGGCGTCAGACTTAGAAAAAATTCTGGCCTGCATGGGACTTTGAAATATTTCAGACAGGCGTCAGACTTAGAAAAAATTCTGTCCAGCATGGGACTTTGAAAAAATTCTCGCCAGCATGGGACTTTGAAAATTTTCAGCCAGGCATCAGACTTAGAAAAAATTCTGGCCAGCATGGGACTTTGAAAATTTTCAGCCAGGCGTCAGACTTAGAAAAAATTCTGGCCAGCATGGGACTTTGAAAATTTTCGGCCAGGCGTCAGACTTAGAAAAAATTCTGGCCAGCATGGGACTTTGAAAAAATTCTGGCCAGCATGGGACTTTGAAAATTTTCGGGCCAGCATGGGACTTTGAAAAGTTTCAGCCAGGCGTCAGACTTAGAAAAAATTCTGGCCAGCATGGGACTTTGAAAAAATTCTGGCCAGCATGGGACTTTGAAAATTTTCGGCCAGGCGTCAGACTTAGAAAAAATTCTGGCCTGCATAGGACTTTGAAATATTTCAGACAAGCGTCAGACTTAGAAAAAATTCTGGCCAGCATGGGACTTTGAAAAAATTCTCGCCAGCATGGGACTTTGAAAATTTTCAGCCAGGCATCAGACTTAGAAAAAATTCTGGCCAGCATGGGACTTTGAAAATTTTCAGCCAGGCGTCAGACTTAGAAAAAATTCTGGCCAGCATGGGACTTTGAAAAAATTCTCGCCAGTATGGGACTTTGAAAATTTTCAGCCAGGCATCAGACTTAGAAAAAATTCTGGCCAGCATGGGACTTTGAAAATTTTCAGCCAGGCGTCAGACTTAGAAAAAATTCTGCCCAGCATGGGACTTTGAAAATTTTCAGCCAGGCGTCAGACTTAGAAAAAATTCTGGCCAGCATGGGACTTTGAAAAAAATCTGGCCAGCATGGGACTTTGAAAATTTTCGGCCAGGCGTCAGACTTAGAAAAAATTCTGGCCAGCATGGGACTTTGAAAATTTTCAGGCAGGTGTCAGACTTAGAAAAAATTCTGGCCTGCATGGGACTTTGAAATATTTCAGACAGGCGTCAGACTTAGAAAAAATTCTGGCCAGCATGGGACTTTGAAAAAATTCTCGCCAGCATGGGACTTTGAAAATTTTCAGCCAAGCATCAGACTTAGAAAAAATTCTGGCCAGCATGGGACTTTGAAAATTTTCAGCCAGGCGTCAGACTTAGAAAAAATTCTGGCCAGCATGGGACTTTGAAAATTTTCGGCCAGGCGTCAGACTTAGAAAAAATTCTGGCCAGCATGGGACTTTGAAAATTTTCAGCCAGGCGTCAGACTTAGAAAAAATTCTGGCCAGCATGGGACTTTGAAAAAATTCTGGCCAGCATGGGACTTTGAAAAAATTCTGGCCAGCATGGGACTTTGAAAATTTTCAGCCAGGCGTTAGACTTTGAAAAAATTCTGGCCAGCATGGGACTTTGAAAATTTTCGGCCAGGAGTCAGACTTAGAAAAAATTCTGCCCAGCATGGGACTTTGAAAAAATTCTGGCCAGCATGGGACTTTGAAAATTTTCGGCCAGGCGTCAGACTTAGAAAAAATTCTGGCCAGCATGGGACTTTGAAAAAATTCTGGCCAGCATGGGACTTTGAAAATTTTCGGCCAGGCGTCAGACTTAGAAAAAATTCTGGCCAGCATGGGACTTTGAAAATTTTCAGCCAGGCGTCAGACTTAGAAAAAATTCTGCCCAGCATGGGACTTTGAAAAGTTTCAGCCAGGCGTCAGACTTAGAAAAAATTCTGGCCAGCATGGGACTTTGAAAAAATTCTGGCCAGCATGGGACTTTGAAAATTTTCGGCCAGGCGTCAGACTTAGAAAAAATTCTGGCCTGCATGGGACTTTGAAATATTTCAGACAGGCGTCAGACTTAGAAAAAATTCTGTCCAGCATGGGACTTTGAAAAAATTCTCGCCAGCATGGGACTTTGAAAATTTTCAGCCAGGCATCAGACTTAGAAAAAATTCTGGCCAGCATGGGACTTTGAAAATTTTCAGCCAGGCGTCAGACTTAGAAAAAATTCTGGCCAGCATGGGACTTTGAAAATTTTCGGCCAGGCGTCAGACTTAGAAAAAATTCTGGCCAGCATGGGACTTTGAAAAAATTCTGGCCAGCATGGGACTTTGAAAATTTTCGGGCCAGCATGGGACTTTGAAAATTTTCGGCCAGGCGTCAGACTTAGAAAAAATTCTGGCCTGCATGGGACTTTGAAATATTTCAGACAGGCGTCAGACTTAGAAAAAATTCTGGCCAGCATGGGACTTTGAAAATTTTCAGCCAGGCGTCAGACTTAGAAAAAATTCTGGCCAGCATGGGACTTTGAAAATTTTCGGCCAGGAGTCAGACTTAGAAAAAATTCTGGCCAGCATGGGACTTTGAAAATTTTCAGCCAGGCGTCAGACTTAGAAAAAATTCTGGCCAGCATGGGACTTTAAAAAAATTCTGGCCAGCATGGGACTTTGAAAAAATTCTGGCCAGCATGGGACTTTGAAAATTTTCAGCCAGGCGTTAGACTTTGAAAAAATTCTGGCCAGCATGGGACTTTGAAAATTTTCGGCCAGGCGTCAGACTTAGAAAAAATTCTGGCCAGCATGGGACTTTGAAAAAATTCTGGCCAGCATGGGACTTTGAAAATTTTCGGCCAGGCGTCAGACTTAGAAAAAATTCTGGCCAGCATGGGACTTTGAAAATTTTCAGCCAGGCGTCAGACTTAGAAAAAATTCTGCCCAGCATGGGACTTTGAAAAGTTTCAGCCAGGCGTCAGACTTAGAAAAAATTCTGGCCAGCATGGGACTTTGAAAAAATTCTGGCCAGCATGGGACTTTGAAATATTTCAGACAGGCGTCAGACTTAGAAAAAATTCTGTCCAGCATGGGACTTTGAAAAAATTCTCGCCAGCATGGGACTTTGAAAATTTTCAGCCAGGCATCAGACTTAGAAAAAATTCTGGCCAGCATGGGACTTTGAAAATTTTCAGCCAGGCGTCAGACTTAGAAAAAATTCTGGCCAGCATGGGACTTTGAAAATTTTCGGCCAGGCGTCAGACTTAGAAAAAATTCTGGCCAGCATGGGACTTTGAAAAAATTCTGGCCAGCATGGGACTTTGAAAATTTTCGGGCCAGCATGGGACTTTGAAAAGTTTCAGCCAGGCGTCAGACTTAGAAAAAATTCTGGCCAGCATGGGACTTTGAAAAAATTCTGGCCAGCATGGGACTTTGAAAATTTTCGGCCAGGCGTCAGACTTAGAAAAAATTCTGGCCTGCATAGGACTTTGAAATATTTCAGACAAGCGTCAGACTTAGAAAAAATTCTGGCCAGCATGGGACTTTGAAAAAATTCTCGCCAGCATGGGACTTTGAAAATTTTCAGCCAGGCATCAGACTTAGAAAAAATTCTGGCCAGCATGGGACTTTGAAAATTTTCAGCCAGGCGTCAGACTTAGAAAAAATTCTGGCCAGCATGGGACTTTGAAAAAATTCTCGCCAGTATGGGACTTTGAAAATTTTCAGCCAGGCATCAGACTTAGAAAAAATTCTGGCCAGCATGGGACTTTGAAAATTTTCAGCCAGGCGTCAGACTTAGAAAAAATTCTGCCCAGCATGGGACTTTGAAAATTTTCAGCCAGGCGTCAGACTTAGAAAAAATTCTGGCCAGCATGGGACTTTGAAAAAATTCTGGCCAGCATGGGACTTTGAAAATTTTCGGCCAGGCGTCAGACTTAGAAAAAATTCTGGCCAGCATGGGACTTAGAAAAAATTCTCGCCAGCATGGGACTTTGAAAATTTTCAGGCAGGTGTCAGACTTAGAAAAAATTCTGGCCTGCATGGGACTTTGAAATATTTCAGACAGGCGTCAGACTTAGAAAAAATTCTGGCCAGCATGGGACTTTGAAAAAATTCTCGCCAGCATGGGACTTTGAAAATTTTCAGCCAAGCATCAGACTTAGAAAAAATTCTGGCCAGCATGGGACTTTGAAAATTTTCAGCCAGGCGTCAGACTTAGAAAAAATTCTGGCCAGCATGGGACTTTGAAAATTTTCGGCCAGGCGTCAGACTTAGAAAAAATTCTGGCCAGCATGGGACTTTGAAAAAATTCTGGCCAGCATGGGACTTTGAAAATTTTCAGCCAGGCGTCAGACTTTGAAAAAATTCTGGCCAGCATGGGACTTTGAAAATTTTCGGCCAGGAGTCAGACTTAGAAAAAATTCTGGCCAGCATGGGACTTTGAAAATTTTCAGCCAGGCGTCAGACTTAGAAAAAATTCTGGCCAGCATGGGACTTTGAAAAAATTCTGGCCAGCATGGGACTTTGAAAAAATTCTGGCCAGCATGGGACTTTGAAAATTTTCAGCCAGGCGTTAGACTTTGAAAAAATTCTGGCCAGCATGGGACTTTGAAAATTTTCGGCCAGGAGTCAGACTTAGAAAAAATTCTGCCCAGCATGGGACTTAGAAAAAATTCTGGCCAGCATGGGACTTTGAAAATTTTCGGCCAGCATGGGACTTTGAAAATTTTCAGCCAGGCGTTAGACTTTGAAAAAATTCTGGCCAGCATGGGACTTTGAAAATTTTCGGCCAGGCGTCAGACTTAGAAAAAATTCTGGCCAGCATGGGACTTTGAAAAAATTCTGGCCAGCATGGGACTTTGAAAATTTTCGGCCAGGCGTCAGACTTAGAAAAAATTCTGGCCAGCATGGGACTTTGAAAATTTTCAGCCAGGCGTCAGACTTAGAAAAAATTCTGCCCAGCATGGGACTTTGAAAAGTTTCAGCCAGGCGTCAGACTTAGAAAAAATTCTGGCCAGCATGGGACTTTGAAAAAATTCTGGCCAGCATGGGACTTTGAAAATTTTCGGCCAGGCGTCAGACTTAGAAAAAATTCTGGCCTGCATGGGACTTTGAAATATTTCAGACAGGCGTCAGACTTAGAAAAAATTCTGTCCAGCATGGGACTTTGAAAAAATTCTCGCCAGCATGGGACTTTGAAAATTTTCAGCCAGGCATCAGACTTAGAAAAAATTCTGGCCAGCATGGGACTTTGAAAATTTTCAGCCAGGCGTCAGACTTAGAAAAAATTCTGGCCAGCATGGGACTTTGAAAATTTTCGGCCAGGCGTCAGACTTAGAAAAAATTCTGGCCAGCATGGGACTTTGAAAAAATTCTGGCCAGCATGGGACTTTGAAAATTTTCGGGCCAGCATGGGACTTTGAAAAGTTTCAGCCAGGCGTCAGACTTAGAAAAAATTCTGGCCAGCATGGGACTTTGAAAAAATTCTGGCCAGCATGGGACTTTGAAAATTTTCGGCCAGGCGTCAGACTTAGAAAAAATTCTGGCCTGCATAGGACTTTGAAATATTTCAGACAAGCGTCAGACTTAGAAAAAATTCTGGCCAGCATGGGACTTTGAAAAAATTCTCGCCAGCATGGGACTTTGAAAATTTTCAGCCAGGCATCAGACTTAGAAAAAATTCTGGCCAGCATGGGACTTTGAAAATTTTCAGCCAGGCGTCAGACTTAGAAAAAATTCTGGCCAGCATGGGACTTTGAAAAAATTCTCGCCAGTATGGGACTTTGAAAATTTTCAGCCAGGCATCAGACTTAGAAAAAATTCTGGCCAGCATGGGACTTTGAAAATTTTCAGCCAGGCGTCAGACTTAGAAAAAATTCTGCCCAGCATGGGACTTTGAAAATTTTCAGCCAGGCGTCAGACTTAGAAAAAATTCTGGCCAGCATGGGACTTTGAAAAAATTCTGGCCAGCATGGGACTTTGAAAATTTTCGGCCAGGCGTCAGACTTAGAAAAAATTCTGGCCAGCATGGGACTTTGAAAATTTTCAGGCAGGTGTCAGACTTAGAAAAAATTCTGGCCTGCATGGGACTTTGAAATATTTCAGACAGGCGTCAGACTTAGAAAAAATTCTGGCCAGCATGGGACTTTGAAAAAATTCTCGCCAGCATGGGACTTTGAAAATTTTCAGCCAAGCATCAGACTTAGAAAAAATTCTGGCCAGCATGGGACTTTGAAAATTTTCAGCCAGGCGTCAGACTTAGAAAAAATTCTGGCCAGCATGGGACTTTGAAAATTTTCGGCCAGGCGTCAGACTTAGAAAAAATTCTGGCCAGCATGGGACTTTGAAAATTTTCAGCCAGGCGTCAGACTTAGAAAAAATTCTGGCCAGCATGGGACTTTGAAAAAATTCTGGCCAGCATGGGACTTTGAAAAAATTCTGGCCAGCATGGGACTTTGAAAATTTTCAGCCAGGCGTTAGACTTTGAAAAAATTCTGGCCAGCATGGGACTTTGAAAATTTTCGGCCAGGAGTCAGACTTAGAAAAAATTCTGCCCAGCATGGGACTTTGAAAAAATTCTGGCCAGCATGGGACTTTGAAAATTTTCGGCCAGGCGTCAGACTTAGAAAAAATTCTGGCCAGCATGGGACTTTGAAAAAATTCTGGCCAGCATGGGACTTTGAAAATTTTCGGCCAGGCGTCAGACTTAGAAAAAATTCTGGCCAGCATGGGACTTTGAAAATTTTCAGCCAGGCGTCAGACTTAGAAAAAATTCTGCCCAGCATGGGACTTTGAAAAGTTTCAGCCAGGCGTCAGACTTAGAAAAAATTCTGGCCAGCATGGGACTTTGAAAAAATTCTGGCCAGCATGGGACTTTGAAAATTTTCGGCCAGGCGTCAGACTTAGAAAAAATTCTGGCCTGCATGGGACTTTGAAATATTTCAGACAGGCGTCAGACTTAGAAAAAATTCTGTCCAGCATGGGACTTTGAAAAAATTCTCGCCAGCATGGGACTTTGAAAATTTTCAGCCAGGCATCAGACTTAGAAAAAATTCTGGCCAGCATGGGACTTTGAAAATTTTCAGCCAGGCGTCAGACTTAGAAAAAATTCTGGCCAGCATGGGACTTTGAAAATTTTCGGCCAGGCGTCAGACTTAGAAAAAATTCTGGCCAGCATGGGACTTTGAAAAAATTCTGGCCAGCATGGGACTTTGAAAATTTTCGGGCCAGCATGGGACTTTGAAAATTTTCGGCCAGGCGTCAGACTTAGAAAAAATTCTGGCCTGCATGGGACTTTGAAATATTTCAGACAGGCGTCAGACTTAGAAAAAATTCTGGCCAGCATGGGACTTTGAAAAAATTCTCGCCAGCATGGGACTTTGAAAATTTTCAGCCAGGCATCAGACTTAGAAAAAATTCTGGCCAGCATGGGACTTTGAAAATTTTCAGCCAGGCGTCAGACTTAGAAAAAATTCTGGCCAGCATGGGACTTTGAAAAAATTCTCGCCAGCATGGGACTTTGAAAATTTTCAGCCAGGCATCAGACTTAGAAAAAATTCTGGCCAGCATGGGACTTTGAAAATTTTCAGCCAGGCGTCAGACTTAGAAAAAATTCTGGCCAGCATGGGACTTAGAAAAAATTCTGGCCAGCATGGGACTTTGAAAATTTTCAGCCAGGCGTCAGACTTAGAAAAAATTCTGCCCAGCATGGGACTTTGAAAATTTTCAGCCAGGCGTCAGACTTAGAAAAAATTCTGGCCAGCATGGGACTTTGAAAAAATTCTGGCCAGCATGGGACTTTGAAAATTTTCGGCCAGGCGTCAGACTTTGAAAAAATTCTGGCCAGCATGGGACTTAGAAAAAATTCTGGCCAGCATGGGACTTTGAAAATTTTCAGCCAGGCGTCAGACTTAGAAAAAATTCTGGCCAGCATGGGACTTTGAAAAAATTCTCGCCAGCATGGGACTTTGAAAATTTTCAGCCAGGCATCAGACTTAGAAAAAATTCTGGCCAGCATGGGACTTTGAAAATTTTCAGCCAGGCGTCAGACTTAGAAAAAATTCTGGCCAGCATGGGACTTAGAAAAAATTCTGGCCAGCATGGGACTTTGAAAATTTTCAGCCAGGCGTCAGACTTAGAAAAAATTCTGCCCAGCATGGGACTTTGAAAAGTTTCAGCCAGGCATCAGACTTAGAAAAAATTCTGGCCAGCATGGGACTTTGAAAAAATTCTGGCCAGCATGGGACTTTGAAAATTTTCGGCCAGGCGTCAGACTTAGAAAAAATTCTGGCCTGCATGGGACTTTGAAATATTTCAGACAGGCGTCAGACTTAGAAAAAATTCTGTCCAGCATGGGACTTTGAAAAAATTCTCGCCAGCATGGGACTTTGAAAATTTTCAGCCAGGCATCAGACTTAGAAAAAATTCTGGCCAGCATGGGACTTTGAAAAAATTCTGGCCAGCATGGGACTTTGAAAATTTTCGGGCCAGCATGGGACTTTGAAAAGTTTCAGCCAGGCGTCAGACTTAGAAAAAATTCTGGCCAGCATGGGACTTTGAAAAAATTCTGGCCAGCATGGGACTTTGAAAATTTTCGGCCAGGCGTCAGACTTAGAAAAAATTCTGGCCTGCATAGGACTTTGAAATATTTCAGACAAGCGTCAGACTTAGAAAAAATTCTGGCCAGCATGGGACTTTGAAAATTTTCAGCCAGGCGTCAGACTTAGAAAAAATTCTGGCCAGCATGGGACTTTGAAAATTTTCAGCCAGGCGTCAGACTTAGAAAAAATTCTGGCCAGCATGGGACTTTGAAAAAATTCTCGCCAGCATGGGACTTTGAAAATTTTCAGCCAGGCATCAGACTTAGAAAAAATTCTGGCCAGCATGGGACTTTGAAAATTTTCAGCCAGGCGTCAGACTTAGAAAAAATTCTGGCCAGCATGGGACTTTGAAAAAATTCTCGCCAGCATGGGACTTTGAAAATTTTCAGCCAGGCATCAGACTTAGAAAAAATTCTGGCCAGCATGGGACTTTGAAAATTTTCAGCCAGGCGTCAGACTTAGAAAAAATTCTGGCCAGCATGGGACTTAGAAAAAATTCTGGCCAGCATGGGACTTTGAAAATTTTCGGCCAGGCGTCAGACTTAGAAAAAATTCTGGCCAGCATGGGACTTTGAAAAAATTCTGGCCAGCATGGGACTTTGAAAATTTTCGGCCAGGCGTCAGACTTAGAAAAAATTCTGGCCAGCATGGGACTTTGAAAAAATTCTGGCCAGCATGGGACTTTGAAAATTTTCGGGCCAGCATGGGACTTTGAAAATTTTCGGCCAGGCGTCAGACTTAGAAAAAATTCTGGCCTGCATGGGACTTTGAAATATTTCAGCCAGGCGTCAGACTTAGAAAAAATTCTGGCCAGCATGGGACTTTGAAAAAATTCTCGCCAGCATGGGACTTTGAAAATTTTCAGCCAGGCATCAGACTTAGAAAAAATTCTGGCCAGCATGGGACTTTGAAAATTTTCAGCCAGGCGTCAGACTTAGAAAAAATTCTGGCCAGCATGGGACTTAGAAAAAATTCTGGCCAGCATGGGACTTTGAAAATTTTCAGCCAGGCGTCAGACTTAGAAAAAATTCTGCCCAGCATGGGACTTTGAAAAGTTTCAGCCAGGCATCAGACTTAGAAAAAATTCTGGCCAGCATGGGACTTTGAAAAAATTCTGGCCAGCATGGGACTTTGAAAATTTTCGGCCAGGCGTCAGACTTAGAAAAAATTCTGGCCTGCATGGGACTTTGAAATATTTCAGACAGGCGTCAGACTTAGAAAAAATTCTGTCCAGCATGGGACTTTGAAAAAATTCTCGCCAGCATGGGACTTTGAAAATTTTCAGCCAGGCATCAGACTTAGAAAAAATTCTGGCCAGCATGGGACTTTGAAAAAATTCTGGCCAGCATGGGACTTTGAAAATTTTCGGGCCAGCATGGGACTTTGAAAAGTTTCAGCCAGGCGTCAGACTTAGAAAAAATTCTGGCCAGCATGGGACTTTGAAAAAATTCTGGCCAGCATGGGACTTTGAAAATTTTCGGCCAGGCGTCAGACTTAGAAAAAATTCTGGCCTGCATAGGACTTTGAAATATTTCAGACAAGCGTCAGACTTAGAAAAAATTCTGGCCAGCATGGGACTTTGAAAATTTTCAGCCAGGCGTCAGACTTAGAAAAAATTCTGGCCAGCATGGGACTTTGAAAATTTTCAGCCAGGCGTCAGACTTAGAAAAAATTCTGGCCAGCATGGGACTTTGAAAAAATTCTCGCCAGCATGGGACTTTGAAAATTTTCAGCCAGGCATCAGACTTAGAAAAAATTCTGGCCAGCATGGGACTTTGAAAATTTTCAGCCAGGCGTCAGACTTAGAAAAAATTCTGGCCAGCATGGGACTTTGAAAAAATTCTCGCCAGCATGGGACTTTGAAAATTTTCAGCCAGGCATCAGACTTAGAAAAAATTCTGGCCAGCATGGGACTTTGAAAATTTTCAGCCAGGCGTCAGACTTAGAAAAAATTCTGGCCAGCATGGGACTTAGAAAAAATTCTGGCCAGCATGGGACTTTGAAAATTTTCGGCCAGGCGTCAGACTTAGAAAAAATTCTGGCCAGCATGGGACTTTGAAAAAATTCTGGCCAGCATGGGACTTTGAAAATTTTCGGCCAGGCGTCAGACTTAGAAAAAATTCTGGCCAGCATGGGACTTTGAAAAAATTCTGGCCAGCATGGGACTTTGAAAATTTTCGGGCCAGCATGGGACTTTGAAAATTTTCGGCCAGGCGTCAGACTTAGAAAAAATTCTGGCCTGCATGGGACTTTGAAATATTTCAGACAGGCGTCAGACTTAGAAAAAATTCTGGCCAGCATGGGACTTTGAAAAAATTCTCGCCAGCATGGGACTTTGAAAATTTTCAGCCAGGCATCAGACTTAGAAAAAATTCTGGCCAGCATGGGACTTTGAAAATTTTCAGCCAGGCGTCAGACTTAGAAAAAATTCTGCCCAGCATGGGACTTTGAAAAGTTTCAGCCAGGCGTCAGACTTAGAAAAAATTCTGGCCAGCATGGGACTTTGAAAAAATTCTGGCCAGCATGGGACTTTGAAAAAATTCTGGCCAGCATGGGACTTTGAAAATTTTCAGCCAGGCGTTAGACTTTGAAAAAATTCTGGCCAGCATGGGACTTTGAAAATTTTCGGCCAGGAGTCAGACTTAGAAAAAATTCTGCCCAGCATGGGACTTTGAAAAAATTCTGGCCAGCATGGGACTTTGAAAATTTTCGGCCAGGCGTCAGACTTAGAAAAAATTCTGGCCAGCATGGGACTTTGAAAAAATTCTGGCCAGCATGGGACTTTGAAAATTTTCGGCCAGGCGTCAGACTTAGAAAAAATTCTGGCCAGCATGGGACTTTGAAAATTTTCAGCCAGGCGTCAGACTTAGAAAAAATTCTGCCCAGCATGGGACTTTGAAAAGTTTCAGCCAGGCGTCAGACTTAGAAAAAATTCTGGCCAGCATGGGACTTTGAAAAAATTCTGGCCAGCATGGGACTTTGAAAATTTTCGGCCAGGCGTCAGACTTAGAAAAAATTCTGGCCTGCATGGGACTTTGAAATATTTCAGACAGGCGTCAGACTTAGAAAAAATTCTGTCCAGCATGGGACTTTGAAAAAATTCTCGCCAGCATGGGACTTTGAAAATTTTCAGCCAGGCATCAGACTTAGAAAAAATTCTGGCCAGCATGGGACTTTGAAAATTTTCAGCCAGGCGTCAGACTTAGAAAAAATTCTGGCCAGCATGGGACTTTGAAAATTTTCGGCCAGGCGTCAGACTTAGAAAAAATTCTGGCCAGCATGGGACTTTGAAAAAATTCTGGCCAGCATGGGACTTTGAAAATTTTCGGGCCAGCATGGGACTTTGAAAATTTTCGGCCAGGCGTCAGACTTAGAAAAAATTCTGGCCTGCATGGGACTTTGAAATATTTCAGACAGGCGTCAGACTTAGAAAAAATTCTGGCCAGCATGGGACTTTGAAAAAATTCTCGCCAGCATGGGACTTTGAAAATTTTCAGCCAGGCATCAGACTTAGAAAAAATTCTGGCCAGCATGGGACTTTGAAAATTTTCAGCCAGGCGTCAGACTTAGAAAAAATTCTGGCCAGCATGGGACTTTGAAAAAATTCTCGCCAGCATGGGACTTTGAAAATTTTCAGCCAGGCATCAGACTTAGAAAAAATTCTGGCCAGCATGGGACTTTGAAAATTTTCAGCCAGGCGTCAGACTTAGAAAAAATTCTGGCCAGCATGGGACTTAGAAAAAATTCTGGCCAGCATGGGACTTTGAAAATTTTCAGCCAGGCGTCAGACTTAGAAAAAATTCTGCCCAGCATGGGACTTTGAAAAAATTCTGGCCAGCATGGGACTTTGAAAAAATTCTCGCCAGCATGGGACTTTGAAAATTTTCAGCCAGGCATCAGACTTAGAAAAAATTCTGGCCAGCATGGGACTTTGAAAATTTTCAGCCAGGCGTCAGACTTAGAAAAAATTCTGCCCAGCATGGGACTTTGAAAATTTTCAGCCAGGCGTCAGACTTAGAAAAAATTCTGGCCAGCATGGGACTTTGAAAAAATTCTGGCCAGCATGGGACTTTGAAAATTTTCGGCCAGGCGTCAGACTTAGAAAAAATTCTGGCCAGCATGGGACTTAGAAAAAATTCTCGCCAGCATGGGACTTTGAAAATTTTCAGGCAGGTGTCAGACTTAGAAAAAATTCTGGCCTGCATGGGACTTTGAAATATTTCAGACAGGCGTCAGACTTAGAAAAAATTCTGGCCAGCATGGGACTTTGAAAAAATTCTCGCCAGCATGGGACTTTGAAAATTTTCAGCCAAGCATCAGACTTAGAAAAAATTCTGGCCAGCATGGGACTTTGAAAATTTTCAGCCAGGCGTCAGACTTAGAAAAAATTCTGGCCAGCATGGGACTTTGAAAATTTTCGGCCAGGCGTCAGACTTAGAAAAAATTCTGGCCAGCATGGGACTTTGAAAAAATTCTGGCCAGCATGGGACTTTGAAAATTTTCAGCCAGGCGTCAGACTTTGAAAAAATTCTGGCCAGCATGGGACTTTGAAAATTTTCGGCCAGGAGTCAGACTTAGAAAAAATTCTGGCCAGCATGGGACTTTGAAAATTTTCAGCCAGGCGTCAGACTTAGAAAAAATTCTGGCCAGCATGGGACTTTAAAAAAATTCTGGCCAGCATGGGACTTTGAAAAAATTCTGGCCAGCATGGGACTTTGAAAATTTTCAGCCAGGCGTTAGACTTTGAAAAAATTCTGGCCAGCATGGGACTTTGAAAATTTTCGGCCAGGCGTCAGACTTAGAAAAAATTCTGGCCAGCATGGGACTTTGAAAAAATTCTGGCCAGCATGGGACTTTGAAAATTTTCGGCCAGGCGTCAGACTTAGAAAAAATTCTGGCCAGCATGGGACTTTGAAAATTTTCAGCCAGGCGTCAGACTTAGAAAAAATTCTGCCCAGCATGGGACTTTGAAAAGTTTCAGCCAGGCGTCAGACTTAGAAAAAATTCTGGCCAGCATGGGACTTTGAAAAAATTCTGGCCAGCATGGGACTTTGAAAATTTTCGGCCAGGCGTCAGACTTAGAAAAAATTCTGGCCTGCATGGGACTTTGAAATATTTCAGACAGGCGTCAGACTTAGAAAAAATTCTGTCCAGCATGGGACTTTGAAAAAATTCTCGCCAGCATGGGACTTTGAAAATTTTCAGCCAGGCATCAGACTTAGAAAAAATTCTGGCCAGCATGGGACTTTGAAAATTTTCAGCCAGGCGTCAGACTTAGAAAAAATTCTGGCCAGCATGGGACTTTGAAAATTTTCGGCCAGGCGTCAGACTTAGAAAAAATTCTGGCCAGCATGGGACTTTGAAAAAATTCTGGCCAGCATGGGACTTTGAAAATTTTCGGGCCAGCATGGGACTTTGAAAAGTTTCAGCCAGGCGTCAGACTTAGAAAAAATTCTGGCCAGCATGGGACTTTGAAAAAATTCTGGCCAGCATGGGACTTTGAAAATTTTCGGCCAGGCGTCAGACTTAGAAAAAATTCTGGCCTGCATAGGACTTTGAAATATTTCAGACAAGCGTCAGACTTAGAAAAAATTCTGGCCAGCATGGGACTTTGAAAAAATTCTCGCCAGCATGGGACTTTGAAAATTTTCAGCCAGGCATCAGACTTAGAAAAAATTCTGGCCAGCATGGGACTTTGAAAATTTTCAGCCAGGCGTCAGACTTAGAAAAAATTCTGGCCAGCATGGGACTTTGAAAAAATTCTCGCCAGTATGGGACTTTGAAAATTTTCAGCCAGGCATCAGACTTAGAAAAAATTCTGGCCAGCATGGGACTTTGAAAATTTTCAGCCAGGCGTCAGACTTAGAAAAAATTCTGCCCAGCATGGGACTTTGAAAATTTTCAGCCAGGCGTCAGACTTAGAAAAAATTCTGGCCAGCATGGGACTTTGAAAAAATTCTGGCCAGCATGGGACTTTGAAAATTTTCGGCCAGGCGTCAGACTTAGAAAAAATTCTGGCCAGCATGGGACTTAGAAAAAATTCTCGCCAGCATGGGACTTTGAAAATTTTCAGGCAGGTGTCAGACTTAGAAAAAATTCTGGCCTGCATGGGACTTTGAAATATTTCAGACAGGCGTCAGACTTAGAAAAAATTCTGGCCAGCATGGGACTTTGAAAAAATTCTCGCCAGCATGGGACTTTGAAAATTTTCAGCCAAGCATCAGACTTAGAAAAAATTCTGGCCAGCATGGGACTTTGAAAATTTTCAGCCAGGCGTCAGACTTAGAAAAAATTCTGGCCAGCATGGGACTTTGAAAATTTTCGGCCAGGCGTCAGACTTAGAAAAAATTCTGGCCAGCATGGGACTTTGAAAAAATTCTGGCCAGCATGGGACTTTGAAAATTTTCAGCCAGGCGTCAGACTTTGAAAAAATTCTGGCCAGCATGGGACTTTGAAAATTTTCGGCCAGGAGTCAGACTTAGAAAAAATTCTGGCCAGCATGGGACTTTGAAAATTTTCAGCCAGGCGTCAGACTTAGAAAAAATTCTGGCCAGCATGGGACTTTGAAAAAATTCTGGCCAGCATGGGACTTTGAAAAAATTCTGGCCAGCATGGGACTTTGAAAATTTTCAGCCAGGCGTTAGACTTTGAAAAAATTCTGGCCAGCATGGGACTTTGAAAATTTTCGGCCAGGAGTCAGACTTAGAAAAAATTCTGCCCAGCATGGGACTTTGAAAAAATTCTGGCCAGCATGGGACTTTGAAAATTTTCGGCCAGGCGTCAGACTTAGAAAAAATTCTGGCCAGCATGGGACTTTGAAAAAATTCTGGCCAGCATGGGACTTTGAAAATTTTCAGCCAGGCGTTAGACTTTGAAAAAATTCTGGCCAGCATGGGACTTTGAAAATTTTCGGCCAGGCGTCAGACTTAGAAAAAATTCTGGCCAGCATGGGACTTTGAAAAAATTCTGGCCAGCATGGGACTTTGAAAATTTTCGGCCAGGCGTCAGACTTAGAAAAAATTCTGGCCAGCATGGGACTTTGAAAATTTTCAGCCAGGCGTCAGACTTAGAAAAAATTCTGCCCAGCATGGGACTTTGAAAAGTTTCAGCCAGGCGTCAGACTTAGAAAAAATTCTGGCCAGCATGGGACTTTGAAAAAATTCTGGCCAGCATGGGACTTTGAAAATTTTCGGCCAGGCGTCAGACTTAGAAAAAATTCTGGCCTGCATGGGACTTTGAAATATTTCAGACAGGCGTCAGACTTAGAAAAAATTCTGTCCAGCATGGGACTTTGAAAAAATTCTCGCCAGCATGGGACTTTGAAAATTTTCAGCCAGGCATCAGACTTAGAAAAAATTCTGGCCAGCATGGGACTTTGAAAATTTTCAGCCAGGCGTCAGACTTAGAAAAAATTCTGGCCAGCATGGGACTTTGAAAATTTTCGGCCAGGCGTCAGACTTAGAAAAAATTCTGGCCAGCATGGGACTTTGAAAAAATTCTGGCCAGCATGGGACTTTGAAAATTTTCGGGCCAGCATGGGACTTTGAAAAGTTTCAGCCAGGCGTCAGACTTAGAAAAAATTCTGGCCAGCATGGGACTTTGAAAAAATTCTGGCCAGCATGGGACTTTGAAAATTTTCGGCCAGGCGTCAGACTTAGAAAAAATTCTGGCCTGCATAGGACTTTGAAATATTTCAGACAAGCGTCAGACTTAGAAAAAATTCTGGCCAGCATGGGACTTTGAAAAAATTCTCGCCAGCATGGGACTTTGAAAATTTTCAGCCAGGCATCAGACTTAGAAAAAATTCTGGCCAGCATGGGACTTTGAAAATTTTCAGCCAGGCGTCAGACTTAGAAAAAATTCTGGCCAGCATGGGACTTTGAAAAAATTCTCGCCAGTATGGGACTTTGAAAATTTTCAGCCAGGCATCAGACTTAGAAAAAATTCTGGCCAGCATGGGACTTTGAAAATTTTCAGCCAGGCGTCAGACTTAGAAAAAATTCTGCCCAGCATGGGACTTTGAAAATTTTCAGCCAGGCGTCAGACTTAGAAAAAATTCTGGCCAGCATGGGACTTTGAAAAAATTCTGGCCAGCATGGGACTTTGAAAATTTTCGGCCAGGCGTCAGACTTAGAAAAAATTCTGGCCAGCATGGGACTTAGAAAAAATTCTCGCCAGCATGGGACTTTGAAAATTTTCAGGCAGGTGTCAGACTTAGAAAAAATTCTGGCCTGCATGGGACTTTGAAATATTTCAGACAGGCGTCAGACTTAGAAAAAATTCTGGCCAGCATGGGACTTTGAAAAAATTCTCGCCAGCATGGGACTTTGAAAATTTTCAGCCAAGCATCAGACTTAGAAAAAATTCTGGCCAGCATGGGACTTTGAAAATTTTCAGCCAGGCGTCAGACTTAGAAAAAATTCTGGCCAGCATGGGACTTTGAAAATTTTCGGCCAGGCGTCAGACTTAGAAAAAATTCTGGCCAGCATGGGACTTTGAAAAAATTCTGGCCAGCATGGGACTTTGAAAATTTTCAGCCAGGCGTCAGACTTTGAAAAAATTCTGGCCAGCATGGGACTTTGAAAATTTTCGGCCAGGAGTCAGACTTAGAAAAAATTCTGGCCAGCATGGGACTTTGAAAATTTTCAGCCAGGCGTCAGACTTAGAAAAAATTCTGGCCAGCATGGGACTTTGAAAAAATTCTGGCCAGCATGGGACTTTGAAAAAATTCTGGCCAGCATGGGACTTTGAAAATTTTCAGCCAGGCGTTAGACTTTGAAAAAATTCTGGCCAGCATGGGACTTTGAAAATTTTCGGCCAGGAGTCAGACTTAGAAAAAATTCTGCCCAGCATGGGACTTTGAAAAAATTCTGGCCAGCATGGGACTTTGAAAATTTTCGGCCAGGCGTCAGACTTAGAAAAAATTCTGGCCAGCATGGGACTTTGAAAAAATTCTGGCCAGCATGGGACTTTGAAAATTTTCGGCCAGGCGTCAGACTTAGAAAAAATTCTGGCCAGCATGGGACTTTGAAAATTTTCAGCCAGGCGTCAGACTTAGAAAAAATTCTGCCCAGCATGGGACTTTGAAAAGTTTCAGCCAGGCGTCAGACTTAGAAAAAATTCTGGCCAGCATGGGACTTTGAAAAAATTCTGGCCAGCATGGGACTTTGAAAATTTTCGGCCAGGCGTCAGACTTAGAAAAAATTCTGGCCTGCATGGGACTTTGAAATATTTCAGACAGGCGTCAGACTTAGAAAAAATTCTGTCCAGCATGGGACTTTGAAAAAATTCTCGCCAGCATGGGACTTTGAAAATTTTCAGCCAGGCATCAGACTTAGAAAAAATTCTGGCCAGCATGGGACTTTGAAAATTTTCAGCCAGGCGTCAGACTTAGAAAAAATTCTGGCCAGCATGGGACTTTGAAAATTTTCGGCCAGGCGTCAGACTTAGAAAAAATTCTGGCCAGCATGGGACTTTGAAAAAATTCTGGCCAGCATGGGACTTTGAAAATTTTCGGGCCAGCATGGGACTTTGAAAATTTTCGGCCAGGCGTCAGACTTAGAAAAAATTCTGGCCTGCATGGGACTTTGAAATATTTCAGACAGGCGTCAGACTTAGAAAAAATTCTGGCCAGCATGGGACTTTGAAAAAATTCTCGCCAGCATGGGACTTTGAAAATTTTCAGCCAGGCATCAGACTTAGAAAAAATTCTGGCCAGCATGGGACTTTGAAAATTTTCAGCCAGGCGTCAGACTTAGAAAAAATTCTGGCCAGCATGGGACTTTGAAAAAATTCTCGCCAGCATGGGACTTTGAAAATTTTCAGCCAGGCATCAGACTTAGAAAAAATTCTGGCCAGCATGGGACTTTGAAAATTTTCAGCCAGGCGTCAGACTTAGAAAAAATTCTGGCCAGCATGGGACTTAGAAAAAATTCTGGCCAGCATGGGACTTTGAAAATTTTCAGCCAGGCGTCAGACTTAGAAAAAATTCTGCCCAGCATGGGACTTTGAAAATTTTCAGCCAGGCGTCAGACTTAGAAAAAATTCTGGCCAGCATGGGACTTTGAAAAAATTCTGGCCAGCATGGGACTTTGAAAATTTTCGGCCAGGCGTCAGACTTTGAAAAAATTCTGGCCAGCATGGGACTTAGAAAAAATTCTGGCCAGCATGGGACTTTGAAAATTTTCAGCCAGGCGTCAGACTTAGAAAAAATTCTGGCCAGCATGGGACTTTGAAAAAATTCTCGCCAGCATGGGACTTTGAAAATTTTCAGCCAGGCATCAGACTTAGAAAAAATTCTGGCCAGCATGGGACTTTGAAAATTTTCAGCCAGGCGTCAGACTTAGAAAAAATTCTGGCCAGCATGGGACTTAGAAAAAATTCTGGCCAGCATGGGACTTTGAAAATTTTCAGCCAGGCGTCAGACTTAGAAAAAATTCTGGCCAGCATGGGACTTTGAAAAAATTCTGGCCAGCATGGGACTTTGAAAATTTTCGGCCAGGCGTCAGACTTAGAAAAAATTCTGGCCAGCATGGGACTTTGAAAATTTTCAGCCAGGCGTCAGACTTAGAAAAAATTCTGGCCAGCATGGGACTTTGAAAATTTTCGGCCAGGCGTCAGACTTAGAAAAAATTCTGGCCAGCATGGGACTTTGAAAAAATTCTGGCCAGCATGGGACTTTGAAAATTTTCGGGCCAGCATGGGACTTTGAAAATTTTCGGCCAGGCGTCAGACTTAGAAAAAATTCTGGCCTGCATGGGACTTTGAAATATTTCAGACAGGCGTCAGACTTAGAAAAAATTCTGGCCAGCATGGGACTTTGAAAATTTTCAGCCAGGCGTCAGACTTAGAAAAAATTCTGGCCAGCATGGGACTTAGAAAAAATTCTGGCCAGCATGGGACTTTGAAAATTTTCAGCCAGGCGTCAGACTTAGAAAAAATTCTGCCCAGCATGGGACTTTGAAAAAATTCTGGCCAGCATGGGACTTTGAAAATTTTCGGCCAGGCGTCAGACTTAGAAAAAATTCTGGCCAGCATGGGACTTTGAAAATTTTCAGCCAGGCGTCAGACTTAGAAAAAATTCTGCCCAGCATGGGACTTTGAAAAGTTTCAGCCAGGCGTCAGACTTAGAAAAAATTCTGGCCAGCATGGGACTTTGAAAAAATTCTGGCCAGCATGGGACTTTGAAAATTTTCGGCCAGGCGTCAGACTTAGAAAAAATTCTGGCCTGCATGGGACTTTGAAATATTTCAGACAAGCGTCAGACTTAGAAAAAATTCTGGCCAGCATGGGACTTTGAAAAAATTCTCGCCAGCATGGGACTTTGAAAATTTTCAGCCAGGCATCAGACTTAGAAAAAATTCTGGCCAGCATGGGACTTTGAAAATTTTCAGCCAGGCGTCAGACTTAGAAAAAATTCTGGCCAGCATGGGACTTTGAAAAAATTCTCGCCAGCATGGGACTTTGAAAATTTTCAGCCAGGCATCAGACTTAGAAAAAATTCTGGCCAGCATGGGACTTTGAAAATTTTCAGCCAGGCGTCAGACTTAGAAAAAATTCTGGCCAGCATGGGACTTAGAAAAAATTCTGGCCAGCATGGGACTTTGAAAATTTTCAGCCAGGCGTCAGACTTAGAAAAAATTCTGCCCAGCATGGGACTTTGAAAATTTTCAGCCAGGCGTCAGACTTAGAAAAAATTCTGGCCAGCATGGGACTTTGAAAAAATTCTGGCCAGCATGGGACTTTGAAAATTTTCGGCAAGGCGTCAGACTTAGAAAAAATTCTGGCCAGCATGGGACTTTGAAAAAATTCTGGCCAGCATGGGACTTTGAAAATTTTCGGCCAGGCGTCAGACTTAGAAAAAATTCTCGCCAGCAAGGGACTTTGAAAATTTTCAGGCAGGTGTCAGACTTAGAAAAAATTCTGGCCTGCATGGGACTTTGAAATATTTCAGACAGGCGTCAGACTTAGAAAAAATTCTGGCCAGCATGGGACTTTGAAAAAATTCTCGCCAGCATGGGACTTTGAAAATTTTCAGCCAGGCATCAGACTTAGAAAAAATTCTGGCCAGCATGGGACTTTGAAAATTTTCAGGCAGGTGTCAGACTTAGAAAAAATTCTGGCCAGCATGGGACTTTGAAAAAATTCTCGCCAGCATGGGACTTTGAAAATTTTCGGCCAGGCGTCAGACTTAGAAAAAATTCTGGCCAGCATGGGACTTTGAAAATTTTCAGCCAGGCGTCAGACTTAGAAAAAATTCTGGCCAGCATGGGACTTTGAAAATTTTCGGCCAGGAGTCAGATTTAGAAAAAATTCTGGCCAGCATGGGACTTTGAAAAAATTCTGGCCAGCATGGGACTTTGAAAAAATTCTGGCCAGCATGGGACTTTGAAAATTTTCGGCCAGGAGTCAGACTTAGAAAAAATTCTGGCCAGCATGGGACTTTGAAAAAATTCTGGCCAGCATGGGACTTTGAAAAAATTCTGGCCAGCATGGGACTTTGAAAATTTTCGGCCAGGAGTCAGACTTAGAAAAAATTCTGGCCAGCATGGGACTTTGAAAAAATTCTGGCCAGCATGGGACTTTGAAAATTTTCAGCCAGGCGTCAGACTTAGAAAAAATTCTGCCCAGCATGGGACTTTGAAAAAATTCTGGCCAGCATGGGACTTAGAAAAAATTCTGGCCAGCATGGGACTTTGAAAATTTTCAGCCAGGCGTCAGACTTTGAAAATATTCTGGCCAGCATGGGACTTTGAAAATTTTCGGCCAGGCATCAGACTTAGAAAAAATTCTGGCCAGCATGGGACTTAGAAAAAATTCTGGCCTGCATGGGACTTTGAAATATTTCAGGCAGGTGTCAGACTTAGAAAAAATTCTGGCCAGCATGGGACTTTGAAAAAATTCTGGCCAGCATGGGACTTTGAAAATTTTCAGCCAGGCGTCAGACTTAGAAAAAATTCTGGCCAGCATGGGACTTTGAAAATTTTCAGCCAGGCATCAGACTTAGAAAAAATTCTGGCCAGCATGGGACTTTGAAAATTTTCAGCCAGGCATCAGACTTAGAAAAAATTCTGGCCAGCATGGGACTTTGAAATATTTCAGGCAGGTGTCAGACTTAGAAAAAATTCTGGCCAGCATGGGACTTTGAAAAAATTCTCGCCAGCATGGGACTTTGAAAATTTTCAGCCAGGCATCAGACTTAGAAAAAATTCTGGCCAGCATGGGACTTTGAAAATTTTCAGCCAGGCGTCAGACTTAGAAAAAATTCTGGCCAGCATGGGACTTTGAAAATTTTCGGCAAGGCGTCAGACTTAGAAAAAATTCTGGCCAGCATGGGACTTTGAAAAAATTCTGGCCAGCATGGGACTTTGAAAAAATTCTGGCCAGCATGGGACTTTGAAAATTTTCGGCCAGGAGTCAGACTTAGAAAAAATTCTGGCCAGCATGGGACTTTGAAAAAATTCTGGCCAGCATGGGACTTTGAAAATTTTCAGCCAGGCGTCAGACTTAGAAAAAATTCTGCCCAGCATGGGACTTTGAAAAAATTCTGGCCAGCATGGGACTTAGAAAAAATTCTGGCCAGCATGGGACTTTGAAAATTTTCAGCCAGGCGTCAGACTTTGAAAATATTCTGGCCAGCATGGGACTTTGAAAATTTTCGGCCAGGCATCAGACTTAGAAAAAATTCTGGCCAGCATGGGACTTAGAAAAAATTCTGGCCTGCATGGGACTTTGAAATATTTCAGGCAGGTGTCAGACTTAGAAAAAATTCTGGCCAGCATGGGACTTTGAAAAAATTCTGGCCAGCATGGGACTTTGAAAATTTTCAGCCAGGCGTCAGACTTAGAAAAAATTCTGGCCAGCATGGGACTTTGAAAATTTTCAGCCAGGCATCAGACTTAGAAAAAATTCTGGCCAGCATGGGACTTTGAAAATTTTCAGCCAGGCATCAGACTTAGAAAAAATTCTGGCCAGCATGGGACTTTGAAATATTTCAGGCAGGTGTCAGACTTAGAAAAAATTCTGGCCAGCATGGGACTTTGAAAATTTTCAGCCAGGCGTCAGACTTAGAAAAAATTCTGGTCAGCATGGGACTTTGAAAATTTTCAGCCAGGCGTCAGACTTAGAAAAAATTCTGGCCAGCATGGGACTTTGAAAATTTTCGGCAAGGCGTCAGACTTAGAAAAAATTCTGGCCTGCATGGGACTTTGAAATATTTCAGACAGGCGTCAGACTTAGAAAAAATTCTGGCCAGCATGGGACTTTGAAAAAATTCTCGCCAGCATGGGACTTTGAAAATTTTCGGCCAGGCGTCAGACTTAGAAAAAATTCTGGCCAGCATGGGACTTTGAAAATTTTCAGCCAGGCGTCAGACTTAGAAAAAATTCTGGCCAGCATGGGACTTTGAAAATTTTCGGCCAGGAGTCAGATTTAGAAAAAATTCTGGCCAGCATGGGACTTTGAAATATTTCAGGCAGGCGTCAGACTTAGAAAAAATTCTGCCCAGCATGGGACTTTGAAAAGTTTCAGCCAGGCGTCAGACTTAGAAAAAATTCTGGCCAGCATGGGACTTTGAAAATTTTCAGCCAGGCGTCAGACTTAGAAAAAATTCTGGCCAGCATGGGACTTTGAAAATTTTCGGCAAGGCGTCAGACTTAGAAAAAATTCTGGCCAGCATGGGACTTTGAAAAAATTCTGGCCAGCATGGGACTTTGAAAAAATTCTGGCCAGCATGGGACTTTGAAAATTTTCGGCCAGGAGTCAGACTTAGAAAAAATTCTGGCCAGCATGGGACTTTGAAAAAATTCTGGCCAGCATGGGACTTTGAAAATTTTCAGCCAGGCGTCAGACTTAGAAAAAATTCTGCCCAGCATGGGACTTTGAAAAAATTCTGGCCAGCATGGGACTTAGAAAAAATTCTGGCCAGCATGGGACTTTGAAAATTTTCAGCCAGGCGTCAGACTTTGAAAATATTCTGGCCAGCATGGGACTTTGAAAATTTTCGGCCAGGCATCAGACTTAGAAAAAATTCTGGCCAGCATGGGACTTAGAAAAAATTCTGGCCTGCATGGGACTTTGAAATATTTCAGGCAGGTGTCAGACTTAGAAAAAATTCTGGCCAGCATGGGACTTTGAAAAAATTCTGGCCAGCATGGGACTTTGAAAATTTTCAGCCAGGCGTCAGACTTAGAAAAAATTCTGGCCAGCATGGGACTTTGAAAATTTTCAGCCAGGCATCAGACTTAGAAAAAATTCTGGCCAGCATGGGACTTTGAAAATTTTCAGCCAGGCATCAGACTTAGAAAAAATTCTGGCCAGCATGGGACTTTGAAATATTTCAGGCAGGTGTCAGACTTAGAAAAAATTCTGGCCAGCATGGGACTTTGAAAATTTTCAGCCAGGCATCAGACTTAGAAAAAATTCTGGCCAGCATGGGACTTTGAAAATTTTCAGCCAGGCGTCAGACTTAGAAAAAATTCTGGCCAGCATGGGACTTTGAAAATTTTCGGCAAGGCGTCAGACTTAGAAAAAATTCTGGCCTGCATGGGACTTTGAAATATTTCAGACAGGCGTCAGACTTAGAAAAAATTCTGGCCAGCATGGGACTTTGAAAAAATTCTCGCCAGCATGGGACTTTGAAAATTTTCGGCCAGGCGTCAGACTTAGAAAAAATTCTGGCCAGCATGGGACTTTGAAAATTTTCAGCCAGGCGTCAGACTTAGAAAAAATTCTGGCCAGCATGGGACTTTGAAAATTTTCGGCCAGGAGTCAGATTTAGAAAAAATTCTGGCCAGCATGGGACTTTGAAATATTTCAGGCAGGCGTCAGACTTAGAAAAAATTCTGCCCAGCATGGGACTTTGAAAAGTTTCAGCCAGGCGTCAGACTTAGAAAAAATTCTGGCCAGCATGGGACTTTGAAAATTTTCGGCCAGGAGTCAGACTTAGAAAAAATTCTGGCCAGCATGGGACTTTGAAAAAATTCTGGCCAGCATGGGACTTTGAAAATTTTCAGCCAGGCGTCAGACTTAGAAAAAATTCTGCCCAGCATGGGACTTTGAAAAAATTCTGGCCAGCATGGGACTTTGAAAATTTTCAGCCAGGCGTCAGACTTAGAAAAAATTCTGGCCAGCATGGGACTTTGAAAAAATTCTGGCCAGCATGGGACTTAGAAAAAATTCTGGCCAGCATGGGACTTTGAAAATTTTCGGCCAGGAGTCAGACTTAGAAAAAATTCTGGCCAGCATGGGACTTTGAAAAAATTCTGGCCAGCATGGGACTTTGAAAATTTTCAGCCAGGCGTCAGACTTAGAAAAAATTCTGCCCAGCATGGGACTTTGAAAAAATTCTGGCCAGCATGGGACTTTGAAAAAATTCGGGCCAGCATGGGACTTTGAAAATTTTCGGCCAGGAGTCAGACTTAGAAAAAATTCTGGCCAGCATGGGACTTTGAAAAAATTCTGGCCAGCATGGGACTTTGAAAATGTTCAGCCAGGCGTCAGACTTAGAAAAAATTCTGCCCAGCATGGGACTTTGAAAATTTTCAGCCAGGCATCAGACTTAGAAAAAATTCTGGCCAGCATGGGACTTTGAAAATTTTCAGCCAGGCGTCAGACTTAGAAAAAATTCTGGCCAGCATGGGACTTTGAAAAAATTCTGGCCAGCATGGGACTTTGAAAATTTTCGGGCCAGCATGGGACTTTGAAAAAATTCTGGCCAGCATGGGACTTAGAAAAAATTCTGGCCAGCATGGGACTTTGAAAATTTTCGGCCAGGAGTCAGACTTAGAAAAAATTCTGGCCAGCATGGGACTTTGAAAATTTTCGGCCAGGCGTCAGACTTAGAAAAAATTCTGGCCAGCATGGGACTTTGAAAAAATTCTGGCCAGCATGGGACTTTGAAAATTTTCGGCCAGGCGTCAGACTTAGAAAAAATTCTGGCCAGCATGGGACTTAGAAAAAATTCATGCCAGCATGGGACTTTGAAAATTTTCAGGCAGGTGTCAGACTTAGAAAAAATTCTGGCCTGCATGGGACTTTGAAATATTTCAGACAGGCGTCAGACTTAGAAAAAATTCTGGCCAGCATGGGACTTTGAAAAAATTCTGGCCAGCATGGGACTTTGAAAATTTTCAGCCAGGCGTCAGACTTTGAAAATATTCTGGCCAGCATGGGACTTTGAAAATTTTCGGCCAGGCATCAGACTTAGAAAAAATTCTGGCCAGCATGGGACTTAGAAAAAATTCTGGCCTGCATGGGACTTTGAAATATTTCAGGCAGGTGTCAGACTTAGAAAAAATTCTGGCCAGCATGGGACTTTGAAAAAATTCTGGCCAGCATGGGACTTTGAAAATTTTCAGCCAGGCGTCAGACTTAGAAAAAATTCTGGCCAGCATGGGACTTTGAAAATTTTCAGCCAGGCATCAGACTTAGAAAAAATTCTGGTCAGCATGGGACTTTGAAAATTTTCAGCCAGGCATCAGACTTAGAAAAAATTCTGGCCAGCATGGGACTTTGAAATATTTCAGGCAGGTGTCAGACTTAGAAACAATTCTGGCCTGCATGGGACTTTGAAATATTTCAGGCAGGTGTCAGACTTAGAAACAATTCTGGCCAGCATGGGACTTTGAAAAAATTCTGGCCAGCATGGGACTTTGAAAAAATTGGGGCCAGCATGGGACTTTGAAAATTTTCGGCCAGGAGTCAGACTTAGAAAAAATTCTGGCCAGCATGGGACTTTGAAAAAATTCTGGCCAGCATGGGACTTTGAAAAAATTCGGGCCAGCATGGGACTTTGAAAATTTTCGGCCAGGAGTCAGACTTAGAAAAAATTCTGGCCAGCATGGGACTTTGAAAAAATTCTGGCCAGCATGGGACTTTGAAAATTTTCAGCCAGGCGTCAGACTTAGAAAAAATTCTGCCCAGCATGGGACTTTGAAAATTTTCAGCCAGGCATCAGACTTAGAAAAAATTCTGGCCAGCACGGGACTTTGAAAATTTTCAGCCAGGCGTCAGACTTAGAAAAAATTCTGGCCAGCATGGGACTTTGAAAAAATTCTGGCCAGCATGGGACTTTGAAAATTTTCGGGCCAGCATGGGACTTTGAAAAAATTCTGGCCAGCATGGGACTTTGAAAATTTTCAGCCAGGCGTCAGACTTAGAAAAAATTCTGCCCAGCATGGGACTTTGAAAAAATTCTGGCCAGCATGGGACTTAGAAAAAATTCTGGCCAGCATGGGACTTTGAAAATTTTCAGCCAGGCGTCAGACTTTGAAAATATTCTGGCCAGCATGGGACTTTGAAAATTTTCGGCCAGGCATCAGACTTAGAAAAAATTCTGGCCAGCATGGGACTTAGAAAAAATTCTGGCCTGCATGGGACTTTGAAATATTTCAGGCAGGTGTCAGACTTAGAAAAAATTCTGGCCAGCATCAGACTTAGAAAAAATTCTGGCCAGCATGGGACTTTGAAAATTTTCAGCCAGGCATCAGACTTAGAAAAAATTCTGGCCAGCATGGGACTTTGAAAATTTTCAGCCAGGCATCAGACTTAGAAAAAATTCTGGCCAGCATGGGACTTTGAAATATTTCAGGCAGGTGTCAGACTTAGAAACAATTCTGGCCTGCATGGGACTTTGAAATATTTCAGGCAGGTGTCAGACTTAGAAAAAATTCTGCCCAGCATGGGACTTTGAAAATTTTCGGCCAGGCGTCAGACTTAGAAAAAATTCTGGCCAGCATGGGACTTTGAAGAAATTCTGGCCAGCATGGGACTTTGAAAAAATTCGGGCCAGCATGGGACTTTGAAAATTTTCGGCCAGGAGTCAGACTTAGAAAAAATTCTGGCCAGCATGGGACTTTGAAAAAATTCTGGCCAGCATGGGACTTTGAAAAAATTCGGGCCAGCATGGGACTTTGAAAATTTTCGGCCAGGAGTCAGACTTAGAAAAAATTCTGGCCAGCATGGGACTTTGAAAAAATTCTGGCCAGCATGGGACTTTGAAAATTTTCAGCCAGGCGTCAGACTTAGAAAAAATTCTGCCCAGCATGGGACTTTGAAAATTTTCAGCCAGGCATCAGACTTAGAAAAAATTCTGGCCAGCATGGGACTTTGAAAAAATTCTGGCCAGCATGGGACTTTGAAAATTTTCGGGCCAGCATGGGACTTTGAAAAAATTCTGGCCAGCATGGGACTTAGAAAAAATTCTGGCCAGCATGGGACTTTGAAAATTTTCGGCCAGGCGTCAGACTTAGAAAAAATTCTGGCCAGCATGGGACTTTGAAAAAATTCTGGCCAGCATGGGACTTTGAAAATTTTCGGCCAGGCGTCAGACTTAGAAAAAATTCTGGCCAGCATGGGACTTAGAAAAAATTCTCGCCAGCATGGGACTTTGAAAATTTTCAGGCAGGTGTCAGACTTAGAAAAAATTCTGGCCTGCATGGGACTTTGAAATATTTCAGACAGGCGTCAGACTTAGAAAAAATTCTGGCCAGCATGGGACTTTGAAAAAATTCTCGCCAGCATGGGACTGAAAATTTTCAGCCAAGCATCAGACTTAGAAAAAATTCTGGCCAGCATGGGACTTTGAAAATTTTCAGCCAGGCGTCAGACTTAGAAAAAATTCTGGCCAGCATGGGACTTTGAAAATTTTCGGCCAGGCGTCAGACTTAGAAAAAATTCTGGCCAGCATGGGACTTTGAAAAAATTCTGGCCAGCATGGGACTTTGAAAATTTTCAGCCAGGCGTAAGACTTTGAAAAAATTCTGGCCAGCATGGGACTTTGAAAATTTTCGGCCAGGAGTCAGACTTAGAAAAAATTCTGGCCAGCATGGGACTTTGAAAAAATTCTGGCCAGCATGGGACTTTGAAAATTTTCGGGCCAGCATGGGACTTTGAAAAAATTCTGGCCAGCATGGGACTTAGAAAAAATTCTGGCCAGCATGGGACTTTGAAAATTTTCGGCCAGGAGTCAGACTTAGAAAAAATTCTGGCCAGCATGGGACTTTGAAAATTTTCGGCCAGGCGTCAGACTTAGAAAAAATTCTGTCCAGCATGGGACTTTGAAAATTTTCGGCCAGGCGTCAGACTTAGAAAAAATTCTGGCCAGCATGGGACTTTGAAAAAATTCTGGCCAGCATGGTACTTTGAAAATTTTCGGCCAGGCGTCAGACTTAGAAAAAATTCTGCCCAGCATGGGACTTTGAAAATTTTCAGCCAGGCATCAGACTTAGAAAAAATTCTGGCCTGCATGGGACTTTGAAATATTTCAGACAGGCGTCAGACTTAGAAAAAATTCTGGCCAGCATGGGACTTTGAAAAAATTCTGGCCAGCATGGGACTTTGAAAATTTTCGGGCCAGCATGGGACTTTGAAAAAATTCTGGCCAGCATGGGACTTAGAAAAAATTCTGGCCAGCATGGGACTTTGAAAATTTTCGGCCAGGAGTCAGACTTAGAAAAAATTCTGGCCAGCATGGGACTTTGAAAATTTTCGGCCAGGCGTCAGACTTAGAAAAAATTCTGGCCAGCATGGGACTTTGAAAAAATTCTGGCCAGCATGGGACTTTGAAAATTTTCGGCCAGGCGTCAGACTTAGAAAAAATTCTGGCCAGCATGGGACTTAGAAAAAATTCATGCCAGCATGGGACTTTGAAAATTTTCAGGCAGGTGTCAGACTTAGAAAAAATTCTGGCCTGCATGGGACTTTGAAATATTTCAGACAGGCGTCAGACTTAGAAAAAATTCTGGCCAGCATGGGACTTTGAAAAAATTCTGGCCAGCATGGGACTTTGAAAATTTTCAGCCAGGCGTCAGACTTTGAAAATATTCTGGCCAGCATGGGACTTTGAAAATTTTCGGCCAGGCATCAGACTTAGAAAAAATTCTGGCCAGCATGGGACTTAGAAAAAATTCTGGCCTGCATGGGACTTTGAAATATTTCAGGCAGGTGTCAGACTTAGAAAAAATTCTGGCCAGCATGGGACTTTGAAAAAATTCTGGCCAGCATGGGACTTTGAAAATTTTCAGCCAGGCGTCAGACTTAGAAAAAATTCTGGCCAGCATGGGACTTTGAAAATTTTCAGCCAGGCATCAGACTTAGAAAAAATTCTGGCCAGCATGGGACTTTGAAAATTTTCAGCCAGGCATCAGACTTAGAAAAAATTCTGGCCAGCATGGGACTTTGAAATATTTCAGGCAGGTGTCAGACTTAGAAACAATTCTGGCCTGCATGGGACTTTGAAATATTTCAGGCAGGTGTCAGACTTAGAAACAATTCTGGCCAGCATGGGACTTTGAAAAAATTCTGGCCAGCATGGGACTTTGAAAAAATTGGGGCCAGCATGGGACTTTGAAAATTTTCGGCCAGGAGTCAGACTTAGAAAAAATTCTGGCCAGCATGGGACTTTGAAAAAATTCTGGCCAGCATGGGACTTTGAAAAAATTCGGGCCAGCATGGGACTTTGAAAATTTTCGGCCAGGAGTCAGACTTAGAAAAAATTCTGGCCAGCATGGGACTTTGAAAAAATTCTGGCCAGCATGGGACTTTGAAAATTTTCAGCCAGGCGTCAGACTTAGAAAAAATTCTGCCCAGCATGGGACTTTGAAAATTTTCAGCCAGGCATCAGACTTAGAAAAAATTCTGGCCAGCACGGGACTTTGAAAATTTTCAGCCAGGCGTCAGACTTAGAAAAAATTCTGGCCAGCATGGGACTTTGAAAAAATTCTGGCCAGCATGGGACTTTGAAAATTTTCGGGCCAGCATGGGACTTTGAAAAAATTCTGGCCAGCATGGGACTTTGAAAATTTTCAGCCAGGCGTCAGACTTAGAAAAAATTCTGCCCAGCATGGGACTTTGAAAAAATTCTGGCCAGCATGGGACTTAGAAAAAATTCTGGCCAGCATGGGACTTTGAAAATTTTCAGCCAGGCGTCAGACTTTGAAAATATTCTGGCCAGCATGGGACTTTGAAAATTTTCGGCCAGGCATCAGACTTAGAAAAAATTCTGGCCAGCATGGGACTTAGAAAAAATTCTGGCCTGCATGGGACTTTGAAATATTTCAGGCAGGTGTCAGACTTAGAAAAAATTCTGGCCAGCATCAGACTTAGAAAAAATTCTGGCCAGCATGGGACTTTGAAAATTTTCAGCCAGGCATCAGACTTAGAAAAAATTCTGGCCAGCATGGGACTTTGAAAATTTTCAGCCAGGCATCAGACTTAGAAAAAATTCTGGCCAGCATGGGACTTTGAAATATTTCAGGCAGGTGTCAGACTTAGAAACAATTCTGGCCTGCATGGGACTTTGAAATATTTCAGGCAGGTGTCAGACTTAGAAAAAATTCTGCCCAGCATGGGACTTTGAAAATTTTCGGCCAGGCGTCAGACTTAGAAAAAATTCTGGCCAGCATGGGACTTTGAAGAAATTCTGGCCAGCATGGGACTTTGAAAAAATTCGGGCCAGCATGGGACTTTGAAAATTTTCGGCCAGGAGTCAGACTTAGAAAAAATTCTGGCCAGCATGGGACTTTGAAAAAATTCTGGCCAGCATGGGACTTTGAAAAAATTCGGGCCAGCATGGGACTTTGAAAATTTTCGGCCAGGAGTCAGACTTAGAAAAAATTCTGGCCAGCATGGGACTTTGAAAAAATTCTGGCCAGCATGGGACTTTGAAAATTTTCAGCCAGGCGTCAGACTTAGAAAAAATTCTGCCCAGCATGGGACTTTGAAAATTTTCAGCCAGGCATCAGACTTAGAAAAAATTCTGGCCAGCATGGGACTTTGAAAATTTTCAGCCAGGCGTCAGACTTAGAAAAAATTCTGGCCAGCATGGGACTTTGAAAAAATTCTGGCCAGCATGGGACTTTGAAAATTTTCGGGCCAGCATGGGACTTTGAAAAAATTCTGGCCAGCATGGGACTTAGAAAAAATTCTGGCCAGCATGGGACTTTGAAAATTTTCGGCCAGGCGTCAGACTTAGAAAAAATTCTGGCCAGCATGGGACTTTGAAAAAATTCTGGCCAGCATGGGACTTTGAAAATTTTCGGCCAGGCGTCAGACTTAGAAAAAATTCTGGCCAGCATGGGACTTAGAAAAAATTCTCGCCAGCATGGGACTTTGAAAATTTTCAGGCAGGTGTCAGACTTAGAAAAAATTCTGGCCTGCATGGGACTTTGAAATATTTCAGACAGGCGTCAGACTTAGAAAAAATTCTGGCCAGCATGGGACTTTGAAAAAATTCTCGCCAGCATGGGACTGAAAATTTTCAGCCAAGCATCAGACTTAGAAAAAATTCTGGCCAGCATGGGACTTTGAAAATTTTCAGCCAGGCGTCAGACTTAGAAAAAATTCTGGCCAGCATGGGACTTTGAAAATTTTCGGCCAGGCGTCAGACTTAGAAAAAATTCTGGCCAGCATGGGACTTTGAAAAAATTCTGGCCAGCATGGGACTTTGAAAATTTTCAGCCAGGCGTAAGACTTTGAAAAAATTCTGGCCAGCATGGGACTTTGAAAATTTTCGGCCAGGAGTCAGACTTAGAAAAAATTCTGGCCAGCATGGGACTTTGAAAAAATTCTGGCCAGCATGGGACTTTGAAAATTTTCGGGCCAGCATGGGACTTTGAAAAAATTCTGGCCAGCATGGGACTTAGAAAAAATTCTGGCCAGCATGGGACTTTGAAAATTTTCGGCCAGGAGTCAGACTTAGAAAAAATTCTGGCCAGCATGGGACTTTGAAAATTTTCGGCCAGGCGTCAGACTTAGAAAAAATTCTGTCCAGCATGGGACTTTGAAAATTTTCGGCCAGGCGTCAGACTTAGAAAAAATTCTGGCCAGCATGGGACTTTGAAAAAATTCTGGCCAGCATGGTACTTTGAAAATTTTCGGCCAGGCGTCAGACTTAGAAAAAATTCTGCCCAGCATGGGACTTTGAAAATTTTCAGCCAGGCATCAGACTTAGAAAAAATTCTGGCCTGCATGGGACTTTGAAATATTTCAGACAGGCGTCAGACTTAGAAAAAATTCTGGCCAGCATGGGACTTTGAAAAAATTCTCGCCAGCATGGGACTTTGAAAATTTTCAGCCAGGCGTCAGACTTAGAAAAAATTCTGGCCAGCATGGGACTTTGAAAATTTTCGGCAAGGCGTCAGACTTAGAAAAAATTCTGGCCAGCATGGGACTTTGAAAATTTTCGGCCAGGCGTCAGACTTAGAAAAAATTCTGGCCAGCATGGGACTTTGAAAAAATTCTGGCCAGCATGGGACTTTGAAAATTTTCGGCCAGGCGTCAGACTTAGAAAAAATTCTGGCCAGCATGGGACTTAGAAAAAATTCTCGCCAGCATGGGACTTTGAAAATTTTCAGGCAGGTGTCAGACTTAGAAAAAATTCTGGCCTGCATGGGACTTTGAAATATTTCAGACAGGCGTCAGACTTAGAAAAAATTCTGGCCAGCATGGGACTTTGAAAAAATTCTCGCCAGCATGGGACTTTGAAAATTTTCAGCCAAGCATCAGACTTAGAAAAAATTCTGGCCAGCATGGGACTTTGAAAATTTTCAGCCAGGCGTCAGACTTAGAAAAAATTCTGGCCAGCATGGGACTTTGAAAATTTTCGGCCAGGCGTCAGACTTAGAAAAAATTCTGGCCAGCATGGGACTTTGAAAAAATTCTGGCCAGCATGGGACTTTGAAAATTTTCAGCCAGGCGTAAGACTTTGAAAAAATTCTGGCCAGCATGGGACTTTGAAAATTTTCGGCCAGGAGTCAGACTTAGAAAAAATTCTGGCCAGCATGGGACTTTGAAAATTTTCAGCCAGGCGTCAGACTTAGAAAAAATTCTGGCCAGCATGGGACTTTGAAAATTTTCGGCCAGGCGTCAGACTTAGAAAAAATTCTGGCCAGCATGGGACTTTGAAAAAATTCTGGCCAGCATGGGACTTTGAAAATTTTCGGGCCAGCATGGGACTTTGAAAAAATTCTGGCCAGCATGGGACTTAGAAAAAATTCTGGCCAGCATGGGACTTTGAAAATTTTCGGCCAGGAGTCAGACTTAGAAAAAATTCTGGCCAGCATGGGACTTTGAAAATTTTCGGCCAGGCGTCAGACTTAGAAAAAATTCTGGCCAGCATGGGACTTTGAAAATTTTCGGCCAGGCGTCAGACTTAGAAAAAATTCTGGCCAGCATGGGACTTTGAAAAAATTCTGGCCAGCATGGGACTTTGAAAATTTTCGGCCAGGCGTCAGACTTAGAAAAAATTCTGGCCAGCATGGGACTTTGAAAAAATTCTGGCCAGCATGGGACTTAGAAAAAATTCTGGCCTGCATGGGACTTTGAAATATTTCAGGCAGGTGTCAGACTTACAAAAAATTCTGGCCAGCATGGGACTTTGAAAAAATTCTGGCCAGCATGGGACTTTGAAAATTTTCGGCCAGGAGTCAGACTTAGAAAAAATTCTGGCCAGCATGGGACTTTGAAAATTTTCAGCCAGGCGTCAGACTTAGAAAAAATTCTGGCCAGCATGGGACTTTGAAAATTTTCAGCCAGGCATCAGACTTAGAAAAAATTCTGGCCAGCATGGGACTTTGAAATATTTCAGGCAGGTGTCAGACTTAGAAACAATTCTGGCCTGCATGGGACTTTGAAATATTTCAGGCAGGTGTCAGACTTAGAAAAAATTCTGCCCAGCATGGGACTTTGAAAATTTTCGGCCAGGCGTCAGACTTAGAAAAAATTCTGGCCAGCATGGGACTTTGAAAAAATTCTGGCCAGCATGGGACTTTGAAAATTTTCAGCCAGGCGTCAGACTTAGAAAAAATTCTGCCCAGCATGGGACTTTGAAAAAATTCTGGCCAGCATGTGACTTTGAAAAAATTCGGGCCAGCATGGGACTTTGAACATTTTCAGCCAGGCATCAGACTTAGAAAAAATTCTGGCCAGCATGGGACTTTGAAAATTTTCGGCCAGGAGTCAGACTTTGAAAAAATTCTGGCCAGCATGGGACTTTGAAAATTTTCGGCCAGGCGTCAGACTTAGAAAAAATTCTGGCCAGCATGGGACTTTGAAAAAATTCTGGCCAGCATGTGACTTTGAAAAAATTCTGGCCAGCATGGGACTTTGAAATATTTCAGGCAGGCGTCAGACTTAGAAAAAATTCTGCCCAGCATGGGACTTTGAAAAGTTTCAGCCAGGCATCAGACTTAGAAGAAATTCTGCCCAGCATGGGACTTTGAAAAAATTCGGGCCAGCATGGGACTTAGAAAAAATTCGGGCCAGCATGGGACTTTGAAAATTTTCAGCCAGGCGTCAGACTTAGAAAAAATTCTGGCCTGCATGGGACTTTGAAATATTTCAGACAGGCGTCAGACTTAGAAAAAATTCTGGCCAGCATGGGACTTTGAAAAAATTCTCGCCAGCATGGGACTTTGAAAATTTTCGGCCAGGCGTCAGACTTAGAAAAAATTCTGGCCAGCATGGGACTTTGAAAAAATTCTGGCCAGCATGGGACTTTGAAAATTTTCAGCCAGGCGTCAGACTTAGAAAAAATTCTGGCCAGCATGGGACTTTGAAAAAATTCTGGCCAGCATGGGACTTTGAACATTTTCGGCCAGGAGTCAGACTTTGAAAAAATTCTGGCCAGCATGGGACTTTGAAATATTTCAGGCAGGCGTCAGACTTAGAAAAAATTCTGCCCAGCATGGGACTTTGAAAAGTTTCAGCCAGGCGTCAGACTTAGAAAAAATTCTGGCCAGCATGGGACTTTGAAAATTTTCGGCCAGGAGTCAGACTTAGAAAAAATTCTGCCCAGCATGGGACTTTGAAAAAATTCTGGCCAGCATGGGACTTAGAAAAAATTCTGGCCAGCATGGGACTTTGAAAATTTTCAGCCAGGCGTCAGACTTAGAAAAAATTCTGGCCAGCATGGGACTTTGAAAAAATTCTGGCCAGCATGGGACTTTGAAAATTTTCGGCCAGGCGTCAGACTTAGAAAAAATTTTGGCCAGCATGGGACTTTGAAAATTTTCAGCCAGGCGTCAGACTTAGAAAAAATTCTGCCCAGCATGGGACTTTGAAAAGTTTCAGCCAGGCGTCAGACTTAGAAAAAATTCTGGCCAGCATGGGACTTTGAAAAAATTCTGGCCAGCATGGGACTTTGAAAATTTTCGGCCAGGCGTCAGACTTAGAAAGAATTCTGGCCTGCATGGGACTTTGAAATATTTCAGACAGGCGTCAGACTTAGAAAAAATTCTGTCCAGCATGGGACTTTGAAAAAATTCTCGCCAGCATGGGACTTTGAAAATTTTCAGCCAGGCATCAGACTTAGAAAAAATTCTGGCCAGCATGGGACTTTGAAAATTTTCAGCCAGGCGTCAGACTTAGAAAAAATTCTGGCCAGCATGGGACTTAGAAGAAATTCTCGCCAGCATGGGACTTTGAAAATTTTCAGGCAGGTGTCAGACTTAGAAAAAATTCTGGCCTGCATGGGACTTTGAAATATTTCAGACAGGCGTCAGACTTAGAAAAAATTCTGGCCAGCATGGGACTTTGAAAAAATTCTCGCCAGCATGGGACTTTGAAAATTTTCGGCCAGGCGTCAGACTTAGAAAAAATTCTGGCCAGCATGGGACTTTGAAAATTTTCAGCCAGGCGTCAGACTTAGAAAAAATTCTGGCCAGCATGGGACTTTGAAATATTTCAGACAGGCATCAGACTTAGAAAAAATTCTGGCCAGCATGGGACTTTGAAAAAATTCTCGCCAGCATGGGACTTTGAAAATTTTCGGCCAGGCGTCAGACTTAGAAAAAATTCTGGCCAGCATGGGACTTTGAAAATTTTCAGCCAGCATGGGACTTTGAAAATTTTCGGGCCAGCATGGGACTTTGAAAAAATTCTGGCCAGCATGGGACTTAGAAAAAATTCTGGCCAGCATGGGACTTTGAAAATTTTCGGCCAGGAGTCAGACTTAGAAAAAATTCTGGCCAGCATGGGACTTTGAAAATTTTCGGCCAGGCGTCAGACTTAGAAAAAATTCTGGCCAGCATGGGACTTTGAAAATTTTCGGCCAGGCGTCAGACTTAGAAAAAATTCTGGCCAGCATGGGACTTTGAAAAAATTCTGGCCAGCATGGGACTTTGAAAATTTTCGGCCAGGCGTCAGACTTAGAAAAAATTCTGCCCAGCATGGGACTTTGAAAATTTTCAGCCAGGCATCAGACTTAGAAAAAATTCTGGCCAGCATGGGACTTTGAAAAAATTCGGGCCAGCATGGGACTTTGAAAATTTTCGGCCAGGAGTCAGACTTAGAAAAAATTCTGGCCAGCATGGGACTTTGAAAATTTTCGGCAAGGCGTCAGACTTAGAAAAAATTCTGGCCAGCATGGGACTTTGAAAATTTCCGGCCAGGCGTCAGACTTAGAAAAAATTCTGGCCAGCATGGGACTTAGAAAAAATTCTGGCCAGCATGGGACTTAGAAAAAATTCTCGCCAGCATGGGACTTTGAAAATTTTCAGGCAGGTGTCAGACTTAGAAAAAATTCTGGCCTGCATGGGACTTTGAAATATTTCAGACAGGCGTCAGACTTAGAAAAAATTCTGGCCAGCATGGGACTTTGAAAAAATTCTCGCCAGCATGGGACTTTGAAAATTTTCAGCCAAGCATCAGACTTAGAAAAAATTCTGGCCAGCATGGGACTTTAAAAATTTTCAGCCAGGCGTCAGACTTAGAAAAAATTCTGGCCAGCATGGGACTTTGAAAATTTTCGGCCAGGCGTCAGACTTAGAAAAAATTCTGGCCAGCATGGGACTTTGAAAAAATTCTGGCCAGCATGGGACTTTGAAAATTTTCGGCCAGGAGTCAGACTTAGAAAAAATTCTGGCCAGCATGGGACTTTGAAAATTTTCGGCCAGGCGTCAGACTTAGAAAAAATTCTGGCCAGCATGGGACTTTGAAAAAATTCTGGCCAGCATGGGACTTTGAAAATTTTCGGCCAGGCGTCAGACTTAGAAAAAATTCTCGCCAGCATGGGACTTTGAAAATTTTCAGGCAGGTGTCAGACTTAGAAAAAATTCTGGCCTGCATGGGACTTTGAAATATTTCAGACAGGCGTCAGACTTAGAAAAAATTCTGGCCAGCATGGGACTTTGAAAAAATTCTCGCCAGCATGGGACTTTGAAAATTTTCAGCCAGGCGTCAGACTTAGAAAAAATTCTGGCCAGCATGGGACTTTGAAAAAATTCTGGCCAGCATGGGACTTTGAAAATTTTCAGCCAGGCGTCAGACTTAGAAAAAATTCTGGCCAGCATGGGACTGAAAAAATTCTGGCCAGCATGGGACTTTGAAAAAATTCGGGCCAGCATGGGACTTTGAAAAAATTCTGGCCAGCATGGGACTTTGAAAATTTTCAGCCAGGCATCAGACTTAGAAAAAATTCTGGCCAGCATGGGACTTTGAAAATTCTGGCCAGCATGGGACTTTGAAAAAATTCGGGCCAGCATGGGACTTTGAAAATTTTCGGCCAGGAGTCAGACTTAGAAAAAATTCTGCCCAGCATGGGACTTTGAAAATTTTCAGCCAGGCATCAGACTTAGAAAAAATTCTGGCCAGCATGGGACTTTGAAAATTTTCGTCCAGGAGTCAGACTTTGAAAAAATTCTGGCCAGCATGGGACTTTGAAAATTTTCGGCAAGGCGTCAGACTTAGAAAATAATTCTGGCCAGCATGGGACTTTGAAAAAATTCTGGCCAGCATGGGACTTTGAAAAGTTTCAGCCAGGCATCAGACTTAGAAAAAATTCTGGCCAGCATGGGACTTTGAAAAAATTCTGGCCAGCATGGGACTTAGAAAAAATTCTGGCCTGCATGGGACTTTGAAATATTTCAGGCAGGTGTCAGACTTACAAAAAATTCTGGCCAGCATGGGACTTTGAAAAAATTCTGGCCAGCATGGGACTTTGAAAATTTTCGGCCAGGAGTCAGACTTAGAAAAAATTCTGGCCAGCATGGGACTTTGAAAATTTTCAGCCAGGCGTCAGACTTAGAAAAAATTCTGGCCAGCATGGGACTTTGAAAATTTTCAGCCAGGCATCAGACTTAGAAAAAATTCTGGCCAGCATGGGACTTTGAAAATTTTCAGCCAGGCATCAGACTTAGAAAAAATTCTGGCCAGCATGGGACTTTGAAATATTTCAGGCAGGTGTCAGACTTAGAAACAATTCTGGCCTGCATGGGACTTTGAAATATTTCAGGCAGGTGTCAGACTTAGAAAAAATTCTGCCCAGCATGGGACTTTGAAAATTTTCGGCCAGGCGTCAGACTTAGAAAAAATTCTGGCCAGCATGGGACTTTGAAAAAATTCTGGCCAGCATGGGACTTTGAAAAAATTCGGGCCAGCATGGTACTTTGAAAATTTTCAGCCAGGCGTCAGACTTAGAAAAAATTCTGCCCAGCATGGGACTTTGAAAAAATTCTGGCCAGCATGTGACTTTGAAAAAATTCGGGCCAGCATGGGACTTTGAAAAAATTCTGGCCAGCATGGGACTTTGAAAATTTTCAGCCAGCATGGGACTTTGAAAATTTTCGGGCCAGCATGGGACTTTGAAAAAATTCTGGCCAGCATGGGACTTAGAAAAAATTCTGGCCAGCATGGGACTTTGAAAATTTTCGGCCAGGAGTCAGACTTAGAAAAAATTCTGGCCAGCATGGGACTTTGAAAATTTTCGGCCAGGCGTCAGACTTAGAAAAAATTCTGGCCAGCATGGGACTTTGAAAATTTTCGGCCAGGCGTCAGACTTAGAAAAAATTCTGGCCAGCATGGGACTTTGAAAAAATTCTGGCCAGCATGGGACTTTGAAAATTTTCGGCCAGGCGTCAGACTTAGAAAAAATTCTGCCCAGCATGGGACTTTGAAAATTTTCAGCCAGGCATCAGACTTAGAAAAAATTCTGGCCAGCATGGGACTTTGAAAAAATTCGGGCCAGCATGGGACTTTGAAAATTTTCGGCCAGGAGTCAGACTTAGAAAAAATTCTGGCCAGCATGGGACTTTGAAAATTTTCGGCAAGGCGTCAGACTTAGAAAAAATTCTGGCCAGCATGGGACTTTGAAAATTTTCGGCCAGGCGTCAGACTTAGAAAAAATTCTGGCCAGCATGGGACTTAGAAAAAATTCTGGCCAGCATGGGACTTAGAAAAAATTCTCGCCAGCATGGGACTTTGAAAATTTTCAGGCAGGTGTCAGACTTAGAAAAAATTCTGGCCTGCATGGGACTTTGAAATATTTCAGACAGGCGTCAGACTTAGAAAAAATTCTGGCCAGCATGGGACTTTGAAAAAATTCTCGCCAGCATGGGACTTTGAAAATTTTCAGCCAAGCATCAGACTTAGAAAAAATTCTGGCCAGCATGGGACTTTGAAAATTTTCAGCCAGGCGTCAGACTTAGAAAAAATTCTGGCCAGCATGGGACTTTGAAAATTTTCGGCCAGGCGTCAGACTTAGAAAAAATTCTGGCCAGCATGGGACTTTGAAAAAATTCTGGCCAGCATGGGACTTTGAAAATTTTCAGCCAGGCGTAAGACTTTGAAAAAATTCTGGCCAGCATGGGACTTTGAAAATTTTCGGCCAGGAGTCAGACTTAGAAAAAATTCTGGCCAGCATGGGACTTTGAAAATTTTCAGCCAGGCGTCAGACTTAGAAAAAATTCTGGCCAGCATGGGACTTTGAAAATTTTCGGCCAGGCGTCAGACTTAGAAAAAATTCTGGCCAGCATGGGACTTTGAAAAAATTCTGGCCAGCATGGGACTTTGAAAATTTTCGGGCCAGCATGGGACTTTGAAAAAATTCTGGCCAGCATGGGACTTTGAAAAAATTCTGGCCAGCATGGGACTTTGAAAATTTTCAGCCAGGCATCAGACTTAGAAAAAATTCTGGCCAGCATGGGACTTTGAAAATTCTGGCCAGCATGGGACTTTGAAAAAATTCGGGCCAGCATGGGACTTTGAAAAAATTCTGGCCAGCATGGGACTTTGAAAATTTTCAGCCAGGCATCAGACTTAGAAAAAATTCTGGCCAGCATGGGACTTTGAAAATTCTGGCCAGCATGGGACTTTGAAAAAATTCGGGCCAGCATGGGACTTTGAAAATTTTCGGCCAGGAGTCAGACTTAGAAAAAATTCTGCCCAGCATGGGACTTTGAAAATTTTCAGCCAGGCATCAGACTTAGAAAAAATTCTGGCCAGCATGGGACTTTGAAAATTTTCGTCCAGGAGTCAGACTTTGAAAAAATTCTGGCCAGCATGGGACTTTGAAAATTTTCGGCAAGGCGTCAGACTTAGAAAATAATTCTGGCCAGCATGGGACTTTGAAAAAATTCTGGCCAGCATGGGACTTTGAAAAGTTTCAGCCAGGCATCAGACTTAGAAAAAATTCTGGCCAGCATGGGACTTTGAAAAAATTCTGGCCAGCATGGGACTTAGAAAAAATTCTGGCCTGCATGGGACTTTGAAATATTTCAGGCAGGTGTCAGACTTACAAAAAATTCTGGCCAGCATGGGACTTTGAAAAAATTCTGGCCAGCATGGGACTTTGAAAATTTTCGGCCAGGAGTCAGACTTAGAAAAAATTCTGGCCAGCATGGGACTTTGAAAATTTTCAGCCAGGCGTCAGACTTAGAAAAAATTCTGGCCAGCATGGGACTTTGAAAATTTTCAGCCAGGCATCAGACTTAGAAAAAATTCTGGCCAGCATGGGACTTTGAAAATTTTCAGCCAGGCATCAGACTTAGAAAAAATTCTGGCCAGCATGGGACTTTGAAATATTTCAGGCAGGTGTCAGACTTAGAAACAATTCTGGCCTGCATGGGACTTTGAAATATTTCAGGCAGGTGTCAGACTTAGAAAAAATTCTGCCCAGCATGGGACTTTGAAAATTTTCGGCCAGGCGTCAGACTTAGAAAAAATTCTGGCCAGCATGGGACTTTGAAAAAATTCTGGCCAGCATGGGACTTTGAAAAAATTCGGGCCAGCATGGTACTTTGAAAATTTTCAGCCAGGCGTCAGACTTAGAAAAAATTCTGCCCAGCATGGGACTTTGAAAAAATTCTGGCCAGCATGTGACTTTGAAAAAATTCGGGCCAGCATGGGACTTTGAAAAAATTCTGGCCAGCATGGGACTTTGAAAATTTTCAGCCAGCATGGGACTTTGAAAATTTTCGGGCCAGCATGGGACTTTGAAAAAATTCTGGCCAGCATGGGACTTAGAAAAAATTCTGGCCAGCATGGGACTTTGAAAATTTTCGGCCAGGAGTCAGACTTAGAAAAAATTCTGGCCAGCATGGGACTTTGAAAATTTTCGGCCAGGCGTCAGACTTAGAAAAAATTCTGGCCAGCATGGGACTTTGAAAATTTTCGGCCAGGCGTCAGACTTAGAAAAAATTCTGGCCAGCATGGGACTTTGAAAAAATTCTGGCCAGCATGGGACTTTGAAAATTTTCGGCCAGGCGTCAGACTTAGAAAAAATTCTGCCCAGCATGGGACTTTGAAAATTTTCAGCCAGGCATCAGACTTAGAAAAAATTCTGGCCAGCATGGGACTTTGAAAAAATTCGGGCCAGCATGGGACTTTGAAAATTTTCGGCCAGGAGTCAGACTTAGAAAAAATTCTGGCCAGCATGGGACTTTGAAAATTTTCGGCCAGGCGTCAGACTTAGAAAAAATTCTGGCCAGCATGGGACTTAGAAAAAATTCTGGCCAGCATGGGACTTAGAAAAAATTCTCGCCAGCATGGGACTTTGAAAATTTTCAGGCAGGTGTCAGACTTAGAAAAAATTCTGGCCTGCATGGGACTTTGAAATATTTCAGACAGGCGTCAGACTTAGAAAAAATTCTGGCCAGCATGGGACTTTGAAAAAATTCTCGCCAGCATGGGACTTTGAAAATTTTCAGCCAAGCATCAGACTTAGAAAAAATTCTGGCCAGCATGGGACTTTGAAAATTTTCAGCCAGGCGTCAGACTTAGAAAAAATTCTGGCCAGCATGGGACTTTGAAAATTTTCGGCCAGGCGTCAGACTTAGAAAAAATTCTGGCCAGCATGGGACTTTGAAAAAATTCTGGCCAGCATGGGACTTTGAAAATTTTCAGCCAGGCGTAAGACTTTGAAAAAATTCTGGCCAGCATGGGACTTTGAAAATTTTCGGCCAGGAGTCAGACTTAGAAAAAATTCTGGCCAGCATGGGACTTTGAAAATTTTCAGCCAGGCGTCAGACTTAGAAAAAATTCTGGCCAGCATGGGACTTTGAAAATTTTCGGCCAGGCGTCAGACTTAGAAAAAATTCTGGCCAGCATGGGACTTTGAAAAAATTCTGGCCAGCATGGGACTTTGAAAATTTTCGGGCCAGCATGGGACTTTGAAAAAATTCTGGCCAGCATGGGACTTAGAAAAAATTCTGGCCAGCATGGGACTTTGAAAATTTTCGGCCAGGAGTCAGACTTAGAAAAAATTCTGGCCAGCATGGGACTTTGAAAATTTTCGGCCAGGCGTCAGACTTAGAAAAAATTCTGGCCAGCATGGGACTTTGAAAATTTTCGGCCAGGCGTCAGACTTAGAAAAAATTCTGGCCAGCATGGGACTTTGAAAAAATTCTGGCCAGCATGGGACTTTGAAAATTTTCGGCCAGGCGTCAGACTTAGAAAAAATTCTGGCCAGCATGGGACTTTGAAAAAATTCTCGCCAGCATGGGACTTTGAAAATTTTCAGCCAGGCGTCAGACTTAGAAAAAATTCTGGCCAGCATGGGACTTTGAAAATTTTCGGCAAGGCGTCAGACTTAGAAAAAATTCTGGCCAGCATGGGACTTTGAAAAAATTCTGGCCAGCATGGGACTTTGAAAATTTTCAGCCAGGCGTCAGACTTAGAAAAAATTCTGGCCAGCATGGGACTTTGAAAATTTTCGGCCAGGAGTCAGACTTAGAAAAAATTCTGGCCAGCATGGGACTTTGAAAATTTTCGGCCAGGCGTCAGACTTAGAAAAAATTCTGGCCAGCATGGGACTTTGAAAATTTTCGGCCAGGCGTCAGACTTAGAAAAAATTCTGGCCAGCATGGGACTTTGAAAAAATTCTGGCCAGCATGGGACTTTGAAAATTTTCGGCCAGGCGTCAGACTTAGAAAAAATTCTGGCCAGCATGGGACTTTGAAAAAATTCTCGCCAGCATGGGACTTTGAAAATTTTCAGCCAGGCGTCAGACTTAGAAAAAATTCTGGCCAGCATGGGACTTTGAAAATTTTCGGCAAGGCGTCAGACTTAGAAAAAATTCTGGCCAGCATGGGACTTTGAAAAAATTCTGGCCAGCATGGGACTTTGAAAATTTTCAGCCAGGCGTCAGACTTAGAAAAAATTCTGGCCAGCATGGGACTGAAAAAATTCTGGCCAGCATGGGACTTTGAAAAAATTCGGGCCAGCATGGGACTTTGAAAAAATTCTGGCCAGCATGGGACTTTGAAAATTTTCAGCCAGGCATCAGACTTAGAAAAAATTCTGGCCAGCATGGGACTTTGAAAATTCTGGCCAGCATGGGACTTTGAAAAAATTCGGGCCAGCATGGGACTTTGAAAATTTTCGGCAAGGCGTCAGACTTAGAAAATAATTCTGGCCAGCATGGGACTTTGAAAAAATTCTGGCCAGCATGGGACTTTGAAAAGTTTCAGCCAGGCATCAGACTTAGAAAAAATTCTGGCCAGCATGGGACTTTGAAAAAATTCTGGCCAGCATGGGACTTAGAAAAAATTCTGGCCTGCATGGGACTTTGAAATATTTCAGGCAGGTGTCAGACTTACAAAAAATTCTGGCCAGCATGGGACTTTGAAAAAATTCTGGCCAGCATGGGACTTTGAAAATTTTCGGCCAGGAGTCAGACTTAGAAAAAATTCTGGCCAGCATGGGACTTTGAAAATTTTCAGCCAGGCGTCAGACTTAGAAAAAATTCTGGCCAGCATGGGACTTTGAAAATTTTCAGCCAGGCATCAGACTTAGAAAAAATTCTGGCCAGCATGGGACTTTGAAAATTTTCGGCCAGGCGTCAGACTTAGAAAAAATTCTGGCCAGCATGGGACTTTGAAATATTTCAGGCAGGTGTCAGACTTAGAAACAATTCTGGCCTGCATGGGACTTTGAAATATTTCAGGCAGGTGTCAGACTTAGAAAAAATTCTGCCCAGCATGGGACTTTGAAAATTTTCGGCCAGGCGTCAGACTTAGAAAAAATTCTGGCCAGCATGGGACTTTGAAAAAATTCTGGCCAGCATGGGACTTTGAAAAAATTCGGGCCAGCATGGTACTTTGAAAATTTTCAGCCAGGCGTCAGACTTAGAAAAAATTCTGCCCAGCATGGGACTTTGAAAAAATTCTGGCCAGCATGTGACTTTGAAAAAATTCGGGCCAGCATGGGACTTTGAAAAAATTCTGGCCAGCATGGGACTTTGAACATTTTCAGCCAGGCATCAGACTTAGAAAAAATTCTGGCCAGCATGGGACTTTGAAAATTTTCAGCCAGGCGTCAGACTTAGAAAAAATTCTGCCCAGCATGGGACTTTGAAAATTTTCGGCCAGGCGTCAGACTTAGAAAAAATTCTGGCCAGCATGGGACTTTGAAAAAATTCTGGCCAGCATGTGACTTTGAAAAAATTCTGGCCAGCATGGGACTTTGAAATATTTCAGGCAGGCGTCAGACTTAGAAAAAATTCTGCCCAGCATGGGACTTTGAAAAGTTTCAGCCAGGCATCAGACTTAGAAGAAATTCTGCCCAGCATGGGACTTTGAAAAAATTCGGGCCAGCATGGGACTTTGAAAAAATTCGGGCCAGCATGGGACTTTGAAAATTTTCGGCCAGGAGTCAGACTTAGAAGAAATTCTGGCCAGCATGGGACTTTGAAAAAATTCGGGCCAGCATGGGACTTTGAAAAAATTCGGGCCAGCATGGGACTTTGAAAATTTTCAGCCAGGCGTCAGACTTAGAAAAAATTCTGGCCTGCATGGGACTTTGAAATATTTCAGACAGGCGTCAGACTTAGAAAAAATTCTGGCCAGCATGGGACTTTGAAAAAATTCTCGCCAGCATGGGACTTTGAAAATTTTCGGCCAGGCGTCAGACTTAGAAAAAATTCTGGCCAGCATGGGACTTTGAAAATTTTCGGCCAGGAGTCAGATTTAGAAAAAATTCTGGCCAGCATGGGACTTTGAAATATTTCAGGCAGGCGTCAGACTTAGAAAAAATTCTGCCCAGCATGGGACTTTGAAAAGTTTCAGCCAGGCGTCAGACTTAGAAAAAATTCTGGCCAGCATGGGACTTTGAAAATTTTCGGCCAGGAGTCAGACTTAGAAAAAATTCTGCCCAGCATGGGACTTTGAAAAAATTCTGGCCAGCATGGGACTTAGAAAAAATTCTGGCCAGCATGGGACTTTGAAAATTTTCAGCCAGGCGTCAGACTTAGAAAAAATTCTGCCCAGCATGGGACTTTGAAAAAATTCTGGCCAGCATGGGACTTTGAAAATTTTCGGCCAGGCGTCAGACTTAGAAAAAATTCTGGCCAGCATGGGACTTTGAAAAAATTCTGGCCAGCATGGGACTTTGAAAATTTTCGGCCAGGCGTCAGACTTAGAAAAAATTTTGGCCAGCATGGGACTTTGAAAATTTTCAGCCAGGCGTCAGACTTAGAAAAAATTCTGCCCAGCATGGGACTTTGAAAAGTTTCAGCCAGGCGTCAGACTTAGAAAAAATTCTGGCCAGCATGGGACTTTGAAAAAATTCTGGCCAGCATGGGACTTTGAAAATTTTCGGCCAGGCGTCAGACTTAGAAAAAATTCTGGCCTGCATGGGACTTTGAAATATTTCAGACAGGCGTCAGACTTAGAAAAAATTCTGGCCAGCATGGGACTTTGAAAAAATTCTCGCCAGCATGGGACTTTGAAAATTTTCAGCCAGGCATCAGACTTAGAAAAAATTCTGGCCAGCATGGGACTTTGAAAATTTTCAGCCAGGCGTCAGACTTAGAAAAAATTCTGGCCAGCATGGGACTTTGAAAATTTTCGGCCAGGCGTCAGACTTAGAAAAAATTCTGGCCAGCATGGGACTTTGAAAAAATTCTGGCCAGCATGGGACTTTGAAAATTTTCGGGCCAGCATGGGACTTTGAAAATTTTCGGCCAGGCGTCAGACTTAGAAAAAATTCTGGCCAGCATGGGACTTTGAAAAAATTCTCGCCAGCATGGGACTTTGAAAATTTTCAGCCAGGCATCAGACTTAGAAAAAATTCTGGCCAGCATGGGACTTTGAAAATTTTCAGCCAGGCGTCAGACTTAGAAAAAATTCTGGCCAGCATGGGACTTAGAAGAAATTCTCGCCAGCATGGGACTTTGAAAATTTTCAGGCAGGTGTCAGACTTAGAAAAAATTCTGGCCTGCATGGGACTTTGAAATATTTCAGACAGGCGTCAGACTTAGAAAAAATTCTGGCCAGCATGGGACTTTGAAAAAATTCTCGCCAGCATGGGACTTTGAAAATTTTCGGCCAGGCGTCAGACTTAGAAAAAATTCTGGCCAGCATGGGACTTTGAAAATTTTCAGCCAGGCGTCAGACTTAGAAAAAATTCTGGCCAGCATGGGACTTTGAAATATTTCAGACAGGCATCAGACTTAGAAAAAATTCTGGCCAGCATGGGACTTTGAAAAAATTCGGGCCAGCATGGGACTTTGAAAAATTTCAGGCAGGTGTCAGACTTAGAAAAAATTCTGCCCAGCATGGGACTTTGAAAATTTTCGGCCAGGCGTCAGACTTAGAAAAAATTCTGGCCAGCATGGGACTTTGAAAATTTTCAGCCAGGCGTCAGACTTAGAAAAAATTCTGGCCAGCATGGGACTTAGAAGAAATTCTCGCCAGCATGGGACTTTGAAAATTTTCAGGCAGGTGTCAGACTTAGAAAAAATTCTGGCCTGCATGGGACTTTGAAATATTTCAGACAGGCGTCAGACTTAGAAAAAATTCTGGCCAGCATGGGACTTTGAAAAAATTCTCGCCAGCATGGGACTTTGAAAATTTTCGGCCAGGCGTCAGACTTAGAAAAAATTCTGGCCAGCATGGGACTTTGAAAATTTTCAGCCAGGCGTCAGACTTAGAAAAAATTCTGGCCAGCATGGGACTTTGAAATATTTCAGACAGGCATCAGACTTAGAAAAAATTCTGGCCAGCATGGGACTTTGAAAAAATTCGGGCCAGCATGGGACTTTGAAAAATTTCAGGCAGGTGTCAGACTTAGAAAAAATTCTGCCCAGCATGGGACTTTGAAAATTTTCGGCCAGGCGTCAGACTTAGAAAAAATTCTGGCCAGCATGGGACTTTGAAAAAATTCTGGCCAGCATGGGACTTTGAAAAAATTCAGGCAGGTGTCAGACTTAGAAAAAATTCTGGCCAGCATGGGACTTTGAAAATTTTCAGCCAGGCGTCAGACTTAGAAAAAATTCTGGCCAGCATGGGACTTTGAAATATTTCAGGCAGGTGTCAGACTTAGAAACAATTCTGGCCTGCATGGGACTTTGAAATATTTCAGGCAGGTGTCAGACTTAGAAAAAATTCTGCCCAGCATGGGACTTTGAAAATTTTCGGCCAGGCGTCAGACTTAGAAAAAATTCTGGCCAGCATGGGACTTTGAAGAAATTCTGGCCAGCATGGGACTTTGAAAAAATTCGGGCCAGCATGGGACTTTGAAAATTTTCGGCCAGGAGTCAGACTTAGAAAAAATTCTGGCCAGCATGGGACTTTGAAAAAATTCTGGCCAGCATGGGACTTTGAAAAAATTCGGGCCAGCATGGGACTTTGAAAATTTTCGGCCAGGAGTCAGACTTAGAAAAAATTCTGGCCAGCATGGGACTTTGAAAAAATTCTGGCCAGCATGGGACTTTGAAAATTTTCAGCCAGGCGTCAGACTTAGAAAAAATTCTGCCCAGCATGGGACTTTGAAAATTTTCAGCCAGGCATCAGACTTAGAAAAAATTCTGGCCAGCATGGGACTTTGAAAATTTTCAGCCAGGCGTCAGACTTAGAAACAATTCTGGCCTGCATGGGACTTTGAAATATTTCAGGCAGGTGTCAGACTTAGAAAAAATTCTGCCCAGCATGGGACTTTGAAAATTTTCGGCCAGGCGTCAGACTTAGAAAAAATTCTGGCCAGCATGGGACTTTGAAAAAATTCTGGCCAGCATGGGACTTTGAAAATTTTCGGGCCAGCATGGGACTTTGAAAAAATTCTGGCCAGCATGGGACTTAGAAAAAATTCTGGCCAGCATGGGACTTTGAAAATTTTCGGCCAGGCGTCAGACTTAGAAAAAATTCTGGCCAGCATGGGACTTTGAAAAAATTCTGGCCAGCATGGGACTTTGAAAATTTTCGGCCAGGCGTCAGACTTAGAAAAAATTCTGGCCAGCATGTGACTTTGAAAAAATTCGGGCCAGCATGGGACTTAGAAAAAATTCTGGCCTGCATGGGACTTTGAAATATTTCAGACAGGCGTCAGACTTAGAAAAAATTCTGGCCAGCATGGGACTTTGAAAAAATTCTCGCCAGCATGGGACTGAAAATTTTCAGCCAAGCATCAGACTTAGAAAAAATTCTGGCCAGCATGGGACTTTGAAAATTTTCAGCCAGGCGTCAGACTTAGAAAAAATTCTGGCCAGCATGGGACTTTGAAAATTTTCGGCCAGGCGTCAGACTTAGAAAAAATTCTGGCCAGCATGGGACTTTGAAAAAATTCTGGCCAGCATGGGACTTTGAAAATTTTCAGCCAGGCGTAAGACTTTGAAAAAATTCTGGCCAGCATGGGACTTTGAAAATTTTCGGCCAGGAGTCAGACTTAGAAAAAATTCTGGCCAGCATGGGACTTTGAAAAAATTCTGGCCAGCATGGGACTTTGAAAATTTTCGGGCCAGCATGGGACTTTGAAAAAATTCTGGCCAGCATGGGACTTAGAAAAAATTCTGGCCAGCATGGGACTTTGAAAATTTTCGGCCAGGAGTCAGACTTAGAAAAAATTCTGGCCAGCATGGGACTTTGAAAATTTTCGGCCAGGCGTCAGACTTAGAAAAAATTCTGGCCAGCATGGGACTTTGAAAATTTTCGGCCAGGCGTCAGACTTAGAAAAAATTCTGGCCAGCATGGGACTTTGAAAAAATTCTGGCCAGCATGGTACTTTGAAAATTTTCGGCCAGGCGTCAGACTTAGAAAAAATTCTGCCCAGCATGGGACTTTGAAAATTTTCAGCCAGGCATCAGACTTAGAAAAAATTCTGGCCTGCATGGGACTTTGAAATATTTCAGACAGGCGTCAGACTTAGAAAAAATTCTGGCCAGCATGGGACTTTGAAAAAATTCTCGCCAGCATGGGACTTTGAAAATTTTCAGCCAGGCGTCAGACTTAGAAAAAATTCTGGCCAGCATGGGACTTTGAAAATTTTCGGCAAGGCGTCAGACTTAGAAAAAATTCTGGCCAGCATGGGACTTTGAAAATTTTCGGCCAGGCGTCAGACTTAGAAAAAATTCTGGCCAGCATGGGACTTTGAAAAAATTCTGGCCAGCATGGGACTTTGAAAATTTTCGGCCAGGCGTCAGACTTAGAAAAAATTCTGGCCAGCATGGGACTTAGAAAAAATTCTCGCCAGCATGGGACTTTGAAAATTTTCAGGCAGGTGTCAGACTTAGAAAAAATTCTGGCCTGCATGGGACTTTGAAATATTTCAGACAGGCGTCAGACTTAGAAAAAATTCTGGCCAGCATGGGACTTTGAAAAAATTCTCGCCAGCATGGGACTTTGAAAATTTTCAGCCAAGCATCAGACTTAGAAAAAATTCTGGCCAGCATGTGACTTTGAAAAAATTCGGGCCAGCATGGGACTTTGAAAAAATTCTGGCCAGCATGGGACTTTGAACATTTTCAGCCAGGCATCAGACTTAGAAAAAATTCTGGCCAGCATGGGACTTTGAAAATTTTCGGCCAGGAGTCAGACTTTGAAAAAATTCTGGCCAGCATGGGACTTTGAAAATTTTCGGCCAGGCGTCAGACTTAGAAAAAATTCTGGCCAGCATGGGACTTTGAAAAAATTCTGGCCAGCATGTGACTTTGAAAAAATTCTGGCCAGCATGGGACTTTGAAATATTTCAGGCAGGCGTCAGACTTAGAAAAAATTCTGCCCAGCATGGGACTTTGAAAAGTTTCAGCCAGGCATCAGACTTAGAAGAAATTCTGCCCAGCATGGGACTTTGAAAAAATTCGGGCCAGCATGGGACTTAGAAAAAATTCGGGCCAGCATGGGACTTTGAAAATTTTCAGCCAGGCGTCAGACTTAGAAAAAATTCTGGCCTGCATGGGACTTTGAAATATTTCAGACAGGCGTCAGACTTAGAAAAAATTCTGGCCAGCATGGGACTTTGAAAAAATTCTCGCCAGCATGGGACTTTGAAAATTTTCGGCCAGGCGTCAGACTTAGAAAAAATTCTGGCCAGCATGGGACTTTGAAAAAATTCTGGCCAGCATGGGACTTTGAAAATTTTCAGCCAGGCGTCAGACTTAGAAAAAATTCTGGCCAGCATGGGACTTTGAAAAAATTCTGGCCAGCATGGGACTTTGAACATTTTCGGCCAGGAGTCAGACTTTGAAAAAATTCTGGCCAGCATGGGACTTTGAAATATTTCAGGCAGGCGTCAGACTTAGAAAAAATTCTGCCCAGCATGGGACTTTGAAAAGTTTCAGCCAGGCGTCAGACTTAGAAAAAATTCTGGCCAGCATGGGACTTTGAAAATTTTCGGCCAGGAGTCAGACTTAGAAAAAATTCTGCCCAGCATGGGACTTTGAAAAAATTCTGGCCAGCATGGGACTTAGAAAAAATTCTGGCCAGCATGGGACTTTGAAAATTTTCAGCCAGGCGTCAGACTTAGAAAAAATTCTGGCCAGCATGGGACTTTGAAAAAATTCTGGCCAGCATGGGACTTTGAAAATTTTCGGCCAGGCGTCAGACTTAGAAAAAATTTTGGCCAGCATGGGACTTTGAAAATTTTCAGCCAGGCGTCAGACTTAGAAAAAATTCTGCCCAGCATGGGACTTTGAAAAGTTTCAGCCAGGCGTCAGACTTAGAAAAAATTCTGGCCAGCATGGGACTTTGAAAAAATTCTGGCCAGCATGGGACTTTGAAAATTTTCGGCCAGGCGTCAGACTTAGAAAGAATTCTGGCCTGCATGGGACTTTGAAATATTTCAGACAGGCGTCAGACTTAGAAAAAATTCTGTCCAGCATGGGACTTTGAAAAAATTCTCGCCAGCATGGGACTTTGAAAATTTTCAGCCAGGCATCAGACTTAGAAAAAATTCTGGCCAGCATGGGACTTTGAAAATTTTCAGCCAGGCGTCAGACTTAGAAAAAATTCTGGCCAGCATGGGACTTAGAAGAAATTCTCGCCAGCATGGGACTTTGAAAATTTTCAGGCAGGTGTCAGACTTAGAAAAAATTCTGGCCTGCATGGGACTTTGAAATATTTCAGACAGGCGTCAGACTTAGAAAAAATTCTGGCCAGCATGGGACTTTGAAAAAATTCTCGCCAGCATGGGACTTTGAAAATTTTCGGCCAGGCGTCAGACTTAGAAAAAATTCTGGCCAGCATGGGACTTTGAAAATTTTCAGCCAGGCGTCAGACTTAGGAAAAATTCTGGCCAGCATGGGACTTTGAAATATTTCAGACAGGCATCAGACTTAGAAAAAATTCTGGCCAGCATGGGACTTTGAAAAAATTCTCGCCAGCATGGGACTTTGAAAATTTTCGGCCAGGCGTCAGACTTAGAAAAAATTCTGGCCAGCATGGGACTTTGAAAATTTTCAGCCAGCATGGGACTTTGAAAATTTTCGGGCCAGCATGGGACTTTGAAAAAATTCTGGCCAGCATGGGACTTAGAAAAAATTCTGGCCAGCATGGGACTTTGAAAATTTTCGGCCAGGAGTCAGACTTAGAAAAAATTCTGGCCAGCATGGGACTTTGAAAATTTTCGGCCAGGCGTCAGACTTAGAAAAAATTCTGGCCAGCATGGGACTTTGAAAATTTTCGGCCAGGCGTCAGACTTAGAAAAAATTCTGGCCAGCATGGGACTTTGAAAAAATTCTGGCCAGCATGGGACTTTGAAAATTTTCGGCCAGGCGTCAGACTTAGAAAAAATTCTGCCCAGCATGGGACTTTGAAAATTTTCAGCCAGGCATCAGACTTAGAAAAAATTCTGGCCAGCATGGGACTTTGAAAAAATTCGGGCCAGCATGGGACTTTGAAAATTTTCGGCCAGGAGTCAGACTTAGAAAAAATTCTGGCCAGCATGGGACTTTGAAAATTTTCGGCAAGGCGTCAGACTTAGAAAAAATTCTGGCCAGCATGGGACTTTGAAAATTTTCGGCCAGGCGTCAGACTTAGAAAAAATTCTGGCCAGCATGGGACTTAGAAAAAATTCTGGCCAGCATGGGACTTAGAAAAAATTCTCGCCAGCATGGGACTTTGAAAATTTTCAGGCAGGTGTCAGACTTAGAAAAAATTCTGGCCTGCATGGGACTTTGAAATATTTCAGACAGGCGTCAGACTTAGAAAAAATTCTGGCCAGCATGGGACTTTGAAAAAATTCTCGCCAGCATGGGACTTTGAAAATTTTCAGCCAAGCATCAGACTTAGAAAAAATTCTGGCCAGCATGGGACTTTAAAAATTTTCAGCCAGGCGTCAGACTTAGAAAAAATTCTGGCCAGCATGGGACTTTGAAAATTTTCGGCCAGGCGTCAGACTTAGAAAAAATTCTGGCCAGCATGGGACTTTGAAAAAATTCTGGCCAGCATGGGACTTTGAAAATTTTCGGCCAGGAGTCAGACTTAGAAAAAATTCTGGCCAGCATGGGACTTTGAAAATTTTCAGCCAGGCGTCAGACTTAGAAAAAATTCTGGCCAACATGGGACTTTGAAAATTTTCGGCCAGGCGTCAGACTTAGAAAAAATTCTGGCCAGCATGGGACTTTGAAAAAATTCTGGCCAGCATGGGACTTTGAAAATTTTCGGGCCAGCATGGGACTTTGAAAAAATTCTGGCCAGCATGGGACTTAGAAAAAATTCTGGCCAGCATGGGACTTTGAAAATTTTCGGCCAGGAGTCAGACTTAGAAAAAATTCTGGCCAGCATGGGACTTTGAAAATTTTCGGCCAGGCGTCAGACTTAGAAAAAATTCTGGCCAGCATGGGACTTTGAAAAAATTCTGGCCAGCATGGGACTTTGAAAATTTTCGGCCAGGCGTCAGACTTAGAAAAAATTCTCGCCAGCATGGGACTTTGAAAATTTTCAGGCAGGTGTCAGACTTAGAAAAAATTCTGGCCTGCATGGGACTTTGAAATATTTCAGACAGGCGTCAGACTTAGAAAAAATTCTGGCCAGCATGGGACTTTGAAAAAATTCTCGCCAGCATGGGACTTTGAAAATTTTCAGCCAGGCGTCAGACTTAGAAAAAATTCTGGCCAGCATGGGACTTTGAAAATTTTCGGCAAGGCGTCAGACTTAGAAAAAATTCTGGCCAGCATGGGACTTTGAAAAAATTCTGGCCAGCATGGGACTTTGAAAATTTTCAGCCAGGCGTCAGACTTAGAAAAAATTCTGGCCAGCATGGGACTGAAAAAATTCTGGCCAGCATGGGACTTTGAAAAAATTCGGGCCAGCATGGGACTTTGAAAAAATTCTGGCCAGCATGGGACTTTGAAAATTTTCAGCCAGGCATCAGACTTAGAAAAAATTCTGGCCAGCATGGGACTTTGAAAATTCTGGCCAGCATGGGACTTTGAAAAAATTCGGGCCAGCATGGGACTTTGAAAATTTTCGGCCAGGAGTCAGACTTAGAAAAAATTCTGCCCAGCATGGGACTTTGAAAATTTTCAGCCAGGCATCAGACTTAGAAAAAATTCTGGCCAGCATGGGACTTTGAAAATTTTCGTCCAGGAGTCAGACTTTGAAAAAATTCTGGCCAGCATGGGACTTTGAAAATTTTCGGCAAGGCGTCAGACTTAGAAAATAATTCTGGCCAGCATGGGACTTTGAAAAAATTCTGGCCAGCATGGGACTTTGAAAAGTTTCAGCCAGGCATCAGACTTAGAAAAAATTCTGGCCAGCATGGGACTTTGAAAAAATTCTGGCCAGCATGGGACTTAGAAAAAATTCTGGCCTGCATGGGACTTTGAAATATTTCAGGCAGGTGTCAGACTTACAAAAAATTCTGGCCAGCATGGGACTTTGAAAAAATTCTGGCCAGCATGGGACTTTGAAAATTTTCGGCCAGGAGTCAGACTTAGAAAAAATTCTGGCCAGCATGGGACTTTGAAAATTTTCAGCCAGGCGTCAGACTTAGAAAAAATTCTGGCCAGCATGGGACTTTGAAAATTTTCAGCCAGGCATCAGACTTAGAAAAAATTCTGGCCAGCATGGGACTTTGAAAATTTTCAGCCAGGCATCAGACTTAGAAAAAATTCTGGCCAGCATGGGACTTTGAAATATTTCAGGCAGGTGTCAGACTTAGAAACAATTCTGGCCTGCATGGGACTTTGAAATATTTCAGGCAGGTGTCAGACTTAGAAAAAATTCTGCCCAGCATGGGACTTTGAAAATTTTCGGCCAGGCGTCAGACTTAGAAAAAATTCTGGCCAGCATGGGACTTTGAAAAAATTCTGGCCAGCATGGGACTTTGAAAAAATTCGGGCCAGCATGGTACTTTGAAAATTTTCAGCCAGGCGTCAGACTTAGAAAAAATTCTGCCCAGCATGGGACTTTGAAAAAATTCTGGCCAGCATGTGACTTTGAAAAAATTCGGGCCAGCATGGGACTTTGAAAAAATTCTGGCCAGCATGGGACTTTGAAAATTTTCAGCCAGCATGGGACTTTGAAAATTTTCGGGCCAGCATGGGACTTTGAAAAAATTCTGGCCAGCATGGGACTTAGAAAAAATTCTGGCCAGCATGGGACTTTGAAAATTTTCGGCCAGGAGTCAGACTTAGAAAAAATTCTGGCCAGCATGGGACTTTGAAAATTTTCGGCCAGGCGTCAGACTTAGAAAAAATTCTGGCCAGCATGGGACTTTGAAAATTTTCGGCCAGGCGTCAGACTTAGAAAAAATTCTGGCCAGCATGGGACTTTGAAAAAATTCTGGCCAGCATGGGACTTTGAAAATTTTCGGCCAGGCGTCAGACTTAGAAAAAATTCTGCCCAGCATGGGACTTTGAAAATTTTCAGCCAGGCATCAGACTTAGAAAAAATTCTGGCCAGCATGGGACTTTGAAAAAATTCGGGCCAGCATGGGACTTTGAAAATTTTCGGCCAGGAGTCAGACTTAGAAAAAATTCTGGCCAGCATGGGACTTTGAAAATTTTCGGCAAGGCGTCAGACTTAGAAAAAATTCTGGCCAGCATGGGACTTAGAAAAAATTCTGGCCAGCATGGGACTTAGAAAAAATTCTCGCCAGCATGGGACTTTGAAAATTTTCAGGCAGGTGTCAGACTTAGAAAAAATTCTGGCCTGCATGGGACTTTGAAATATTTCAGACAGGCGTCAGACTTAGAAAAAATTCTGGCCAGCATGGGACTTTGAAAAAATTCTCGCCAGCATGGGACTTTGAAAATTTTCAGCCAAGCATCAGACTTAGAAAAAATTCTGGCCAGCATGGGACTTTGAAAATTTTCAGCCAGGCGTCAGACTTAGAAAAAATTCTGGCCAGCATGGGACTTTGAAAATTTTCGGCCAGGCGTCAGACTTAGAAAAAATTCTGGCCAGCATGGGACTTTGAAAAAATTCTGGCCAGCATGGGACTTTGAAAATTTTCAGCCAGGCGTAAGACTTTGAAAAAATTCTGGCCAGCATGGGACTTTGAAAATTTTCGGCCAGGAGTCAGACTTAGAAAAAATTCTGGCCAGCATGGGACTTTGAAAATTTTCAGCCAGGCGTCAGACTTAGAAAAAATTCTGGCCTGCATGGGACTTTGAAATATTTCAGACAGGCGTCAGACTTAGAAAAAATTCTGGCCAGCATGGGACTTTGAAAAAATTCTCGCCAGCATGGGACTTTGAAAATTTTCAGCCAAGCATCAGACTTAGAAAAAATTCTGGCCAGCATGGGACTTTGAAAATTTTCAGCCAGGCGTCAGACTTAGAAAAAATTCTGGCCAGCATGGGACTTTGAAAATTTTCGGCCAGGCGTCAGACTTAGAAAAAATTCTGGCCAGCATGGGAGTTAGAAAAAATTCTCGCCAGCATGGGACTTTGAAAATTTTCAGGCAGGTGTCAGACTTAGAAAAAATTCTGGCCTGCATGGGACTTTGAAATATTTCAGACAGGCGTCAGACTTAGAAAAAATTCTGGCCAGCATGGGACTTTGAAAAAATTCTCGCCAGCATGGGACTTTGAAAATTTTCAGCCAAGCATCAGACTTAGAAAAAATTCTGGCCAGCATGGGACTTTGAAAATTTTCAGCCAGGCGTCAGACTTAGAAAAAATTCTGGCCAGCATGGGACTTTGAAAATTTTCGGCCAGGCGTCAGACTTAGAAAAAATTCTGGCCAGCATGGGACTTTGAAAAAATTCTGGCCAGCATGGGACTTTGAAAATTTTCGGGCCAGCATGGGACTTTGAAAAAATTCTGGCCAGCATGGGACTTAGAAAAAATTCTGGCCAGCATGGGACTTTGAAAATTTTCGGCCAGGAGTCAGACTTAGAAAAAATTCTGGCCAGCATGGGACTTTGAAAAAATTCTGGCCAGCATGGGACTTTGAAAATTTTCAGCCAGGCATCAGACTTAGAAAAAATTCTGGCCAGCATGGGACTTTGAAAATTCTGGCCAGCATGGGACTTTGAAAAAATTCGGGCCAGCATGGGACTTTGAAAAAATTCTGGCCAGCATGGGACTTTGAAAATTTTCAGCCAGGCATCAGACTTAGAAAAAATTCTGGCCAGCATGGGACTTTGAAAATTCTGGCCAGCATGGGACTTTGAAAAAATTCGGGCCAGCATGGGACTTTGAAAATTTTCGGCCAGGAGTCAGACTTAGAAAAAATTCTGCCCAGCATGGGACTTTGAAAATTTTCAGCCAGGCATCAGACTTAGAAAAAATTCTGGCCAGCATGGGACTTTGAAAATTTTCGTCCAGGAGTCAGACTTTGAAAAAATTCTGGCCAGCATGGGACTTTGAAAATTTTCGGCAAGGCGTCAGACTTAGAAAATAATTCTGGCCAGCATGGGACTTTGAAAAAATTCTGGCCAGCATGGGACTTTGAAAAGTTTCAGCCAGGCATCAGACTTAGAAAAAATTCTGGCCAGCATGGGACTTTGAAAAAATTCTGGCCAGCATGGGACTTAGAAAAAATTCTGGCCTGCATGGGACTTTGAAATATTTCAGGCAGGTGTCAGACTTACAAAAAATTCTGGCCAGCATGGGACTTTAAAAATTTTCAGCCAGGCGTCAGACTTAGAAAAAATTCTGGCCAGCATGGGACTTTGAAAATTTTCGGCCAGGCGTCAGACTTAGAAAAAATTCTGGCCAGCATGGGACTTTGAAAAAATTCTGGCCAGCATGGGACTTTGAAAATTTTCGGCCAGGAGTCAGACTTAGAAAAAATTCTGGCCAGCATGGGACTTTGAAAATTTTCAGCCAGGCGTCAGACTTAGAAAAAATTCTGGCCAACATGGGACTTTGAAAATTTTCGGCCAGGCGTCAGACTTAGAAAAAATTCTGGCCAGCATGGGACTTTGAAAAAATTCTGGCCAGCATGGGACTTTGAAAATTTTCGGGCCAGCATGGGACTTTGAAAAAATTCTGGCCAGCATGGGACTTAGAAAAAATTCTGGCCAGCATGGGACTTTGAAAATTTTCGGCCAGGAGTCAGACTTAGAAAAAATTCTGGCCAGCATGGGACTTTGAAAATTTTCGGCCAGGCGTCAGACTTAGAAAAAATTCTGGCCAGCATGGGACTTTGAAAAAATTCTGGCCAGCATGGGACTTTGAAAATTTTCGGCCAGGCGTCAGACTTAGAAAAAATTCTCGCCAGCATGGGACTTTGAAAATTTTCAGGCAGGTGTCAGACTTAGAAAAAATTCTGGCCTGCATGGGACTTTGAAATATTTCAGACAGGCGTCAGACTTAGAAAAAATTCTGGCCAGCATGGGACTTTGAAAAAATTCTCGCCAGCATGGGACTTTGAAAATTTTCAGCCAGGCGTCAGACTTAGAAAAAATTCTGGCCAGCATGGGACTTTGAAAATTTTCGGCAAGGCGTCAGACTTAGAAAAAATTCTGGCCAGCATGGGACTTTGAAAAAATTCTGGCCAGCATGGGACTTTGAAAATTTTCAGCCAGGCGTCAGACTTAGAAAAAATTCTGGCCAGCATGGGACTGAAAAAATTCTGGCCAGCATGGGACTTTGAAAAAATTCGGGCCAGCATGGGACTTTGAAAAAATTCTGGCCAGCATGGGACTTTGAAAATTTTCAGCCAGGCATCAGACTTAGAAAAAATTCTGGCCAGCATGGGACTTTGAAAATTCTGGCCAGCATGGGACTTTGAAAAAATTCGGGCCAGCATGGGACTTTGAAAATTTTCGGCCAGGAGTCAGACTTAGAAAAAATTCTGCCCAGCATGGGACTTTGAAAATTTTCAGCCAGGCATCAGACTTAGAAAAAATTCTGGCCAGCATGGGACTTTGAAAATTTTCGTCCAGGAGTCAGACTTTGAAAAAATTCTGGCCAGCATGGGACTTTGAAAATTTTCGGCAAGGCGTCAGACTTAGAAAATAATTCTGGCCAGCATGGGACTTTGAAAAAATTCTGGCCAGCATGGGACTTTGAAAAGTTTCAGCCAGGCATCAGACTTAGAAAAAATTCTGGCCAGCATGGGACTTTGAAAAAATTCTGGCCAGCATGGGACTTAGAAAAAATTCTGGCCTGCATGGGACTTTGAAATATTTCAGGCAGGTGTCAGACTTACAAAAAATTCTGGCCAGCATGGGACTTTGAAAAAATTCTGGCCAGCATGGGACTTTGAAAATTTTCGGCCAGGAGTCAGACTTAGAAAAAATTCTGGCCAGCATGGGACTTTGAAAATTTTCAGCCAGGCGTCAGACTTAGAAAAAATTCTGGCCAGCATGGGACTTTGAAAATTTTCAGCCAGGCATCAGACTTAGAAAAAATTCTGGCCAGCATGGGACTTTGAAAATTTTCAGCCAGGCATCAGACTTAGAAAAAATTCTGGCCAGCATGGGACTTTGAAATATTTCAGGCAGGTGTCAGACTTAGAAACAATTCTGGCCTGCATGGGACTTTGAAATATTTCAGGCAGGTGTCAGACTTAGAAAAAATTCTGCCCAGCATGGGACTTTGAAAATTTTCGGCCAGGCGTCAGACTTAGAAAAAATTCTGGCCAGCATGGGACTTTGAAAAAATTCTGGCCAGCATGGGACTTTGAAAAAATTCGGGCCAGCATGGTACTTTGAAAATTTTCAGCCAGGCGTCAGACTTAGAAAAAATTCTGCCCAGCATGGGACTTTGAAAAAATTCTGGCCAGCATGTGACTTTGAAAAAATTCGGGCCAGCATGGGACTTTGAAAAAATTCTGGCCAGCATGGGACTTTGAAAATTTTCAGCCAGCATGGGACTTTGAAAATTTTCGGGCCAGCATGGGACTTTGAAAAAATTCTGGCCAGCATGGGACTTAGAAAAAATTCTGGCCAGCATGGGACTTTGAAAATTTTCGGCCAGGAGTCAGACTTAGAAAAAATTCTGGCCAGCATGGGACTTTGAAAATTTTCGGCCAGGCGTCAGACTTAGAAAAAATTCTGGCCAGCATGGGACTTTGAAAATTTTCGGCCAGGCGTCAGACTTAGAAAAAATTCTGGCCAGCATGGGACTTTGAAAAAATTCTGGCCAGCATGGGACTTTGAAAATTTTCGGCCAGGCGTCAGACTTAGAAAAAATTCTGCCCAGCATGGGACTTTGAAAATTTTCAGCCAGGCATCAGACTTAGAAAAAATTCTGGCCAGCATGGGACTTTGAAAAAATTCGGGCCAGCATGGGACTTTGAAAATTTTCGGCCAGGAGTCAGACTTAGAAAAAATTCTGGCCAGCATGGGACTTTGAAAATTTTCGGCAAGGCGTCAGACTTAGAAAAAATTCTGGCCAGCATGGGACTTTGAAAATTTTCGGCCAGGCGTCAGACTTAGAAAAAATTCTGGCCAGCATGGGACTTAGAAAAAATTCTGGCCAGCATGGGACTTAGAAAAAATTCTCGCCAGCATGGGACTTTGAAAATTTTCAGGCAGGTGTCAGACTTAGAAAAAATTCTGGCCTGCATGGGACTTTGAAATATTTCAGACAGGCGTCAGACTTAGAAAAAATTCTGGCCAGCATGGGACTTTGAAAAAATTCTCGCCAGCATGGGACTTTGAAAATTTTCAGCCAAGCATCAGACTTAGAAAAAATTCTGGCCAGCATGGGACTTTGAAAATTTTCAGCCAGGCGTCAGACTTAGAAAAAATTCTGGCCAGCATGGGACTTTGAAAATTTTCGGCCAGGCGTCAGACTTAGAAAAAATTCTGGCCAGCATGGGACTTTGAAAAAATTCTGGCCAGCATGGGACTTTGAAAATTTTCAGCCAGGCGTAAGACTTTGAAAAAATTCTGGCCAGCATGGGACTTTGAAAATTTTCGGCCAGGAGTCAGACTTAGAAAAAATTCTGGCCAGCATGGGACTTTGAAAATTTTCAGCCAGGCGTCAGACTTAGAAAAAATTCTGGCCTGCATGGGACTTTGAAATATTTCAGACAGGCGTCAGACTTAGAAAAAATTCTGGCCAGCATGGGACTTTGAAAAAATTCTCGCCAGCATGGGACTTTGAAAATTTTCAGCCAAGCATCAGACTTAGAAAAAATTCTGGCCAGCATGGGACTTTGAAAATTTTCAGCCAGGCGTCAGACTTAGAAAAAATTCTGGCCAGCATGGGACTTTGAAAATTTTCGGCCAGGCGTCAGACTTAGAAAAAATTCTGGCCAGCATGGGACTTTGAAATATTTCAGACAGGCGTCAGACTTAGAAAAAATTCTGGCCAGCATGGGACTTTGAAAAAATTCTCGCCAGCATGGGACTTTGAAAATTTTCAGCCAAGCATCAGACTTAGAAAAAATTCTGGCCAGCATGGGACTTTGAAAATTTTCAGCCAGGCGTCAGACTTAGAAAAAATTCTGGCCAGCATGGGACTTTGAAAATTTTCGGCCAGGCGTCAGACTTAGAAAAAATTCTGGCCAGCATGGGACTTTGAAAAAATTCTGGCCAGCATGGGACTTTGAAAATTTTCGGGCCAGCATGGGACTTTGAAAAAATTCTGGCCAGCATGGGACTTAGAAAAAATTCTGGCCAGCATGGGACTTTGAAAATTTTCGGCCAGGAGTCAGACTTAGAAAAAATTCTGGCCAGCATGGGACTTTGAAAAAATTCTGGCCAGCATGGGACTTTGAAAATTTTCAGCCAGGCATCAGACTTAGAAAAAATTCTGGCCAGCATGGGACTTTGAAAATTCTGGCCAGCATGGGACTTTGAAAAAATTCGGGCCAGCATGGGACTTTGAAAAAATTCTGGCCAGCATGGGACTTTGAAAATTTTCAGCCAGGCATCAGACTTAGAAAAAATTCTGGCCAGCATGGGACTTTGAAAATTCTGGCCAGCATGGGACTTTGAAAAAATTCGGGCCAGCATGGGACTTTGAAAATTTTCGGCCAGGAGTCAGACTTAGAAAAAATTCTGCCCAGCATGGGACTTTGAAAATTTTCAGCCAGGCATCAGACTTAGAAAAAATTCTGGCCAGCATGGGACTTTGAAAATTTTCGTCCAGGAGTCAGACTTTGAAAAAATTCTGGCCAGCATGGGACTTTGAAAATTTTCGGCAAGGCGTCAGACTTAGAAAATAATTCTGGCCAGCATGGGACTTTGAAAAAATTCTGGCCAGCATGGGACTTTGAAAAGTTTCAGCCAGGCATCAGACTTAGAAAAAATTCTGGCCAGCATGGGACTTTGAAAAAATTCTGGCCAGCATGGGACTTAGAAAAAATTCTGGCCTGCATGGGACTTTGAAATATTTCAGGCAGGTGTCAGACTTACAAAAAATTCTGGCCAGCATGGGACTTTGAAAAAATTCTGGCCAGCATGGGACTTTGAAAATTTTCAGCCAGGCGTCAGACTTAGAAAAAATTCTGGCCAGCATGGGACTTTGAAAATTTTCAGCCAGGCATCAGACTTAGAAAAAATTCTGGCCAGCATGGGACTTTGAAAATTTTCAGCCAGGCATCAGACTTAGAAAAAATTCTGGCCAGCATGGGACTTTGAAATATTTCAGGCAGGTGTCAGACTTAGAAACAATTCTGGCCTGCATGGGACTTTGAAATATTTCAGGCAGGTGTCAGACTTAGAAAAAATTCTGCCCAGCATGGGACTTTGAAAATTTTCGGCCAGGCGTCAGACTTAGAAAAAATTCTGGCCAGCATGGGACTTTGAAAAAATTCTGGCCAGCATGGGACTTTGAAAAAATTCGGGCCAGCATGGTACTTTGAAAATTTTCAGCCAGGCGTCAGACTTAGAAAAAATTCTGCCCAGCATGGGACTTTGAAAAAATTCTGGCCAGCATGTGACTTTGAAAAAATTCGGGCCAGCATGGGACTTTGAAAAAATTCTGGCCAGCATGGGACTTTGAAAATTTTCAGCCAGCATGGGACTTTGAAAATTTTCGGGCCAGCATGGGACTTTGAAAAAATTCTGGCCAGCATGGGACTTAGAAAAAATTCTGGCCAGCATGGGACTTTGAAAATTTTCGGCCAGGAGTCAGACTTAGAAAAAATTCTGGCCAGCATGGGACTTTGAAAATTTTCGGCCAGGCGTCAGACTTAGAAAAAATTCTGGCCAGCATGGGACTTTGAAAATTTTCGGCCAGGCGTCAGACTTAGAAAAAATTCTGGCCAGCATGGGACTTTGAAAAAATTCTGGCCAGCATGGGACTTTGAAAATTTTCGGCCAGGCGTCAGACTTAGAAAAAATTCTGCCCAGCATGGGACTTTGAAAATTTTCAGCCAGGCATCAGACTTAGAAAAAATTCTGGCCAGCATGGGACTTTGAAAAAATTCGGGCCAGCATGGGACTTTGAAAATTTTCGGCCAGGAGTCAGACTTAGAAAAAATTCTGGCCAGCATGGGACTTTGAAAATTTTCGGCAAGGCGTCAGACTTAGAAAAAATTCTGGCCAGCATGGGACTTTGAAAATTTTCGGCCAGGCGTCAGACTTAGAAAAAATTCTGGCCAGCATGGGACTTAGAAAAAATTCTGGCCAGCATGGGACTTAGAAAAAATTCTCGCCAGCATGGGACTTTGAAAATTTTCAGGCAGGTGTCAGACTTAGAAAAAATTCTGGCCTGCATGGGACTTTGAAATATTTCAGACAGGCGTCAGACTTAGAAAAAATTCTGGCCAGCATGGGACTTTGAAAAAATTCTCGCCAGCATGGGACTTTGAAAATTTTCAGCCAAGCATCAGACTTAGAAAAAATTCTGGCCAGCATGGGACTTTGAAAATTTTCAGCCAGGCGTCAGACTTAGAAAAAATTCTGGCCAGCATGGGACTTTGAAAATTTTCGGCCAGGCGTCAGACTTAGAAAAAATTCTGGCCAGCATGGGACTTTGAAAAAATTCTGGCCAGCATGGGACTTTGAAAATTTTCAGCCAGGCGTAAGACTTTGAAAAAATTCTGGCCAGCATGGGACTTTGAAAATTTTCGGCCAGGAGTCAGACTTAGAAAAAATTCTGGCCAGCATGGGACTTTGAAAATTTTCAGCCAGGCGTCAGACTTAGAAAAAATTCTGGCCAGCATGGGACTTTGAAAATTTTCGGCCAGGCGTCAGACTTAGAAAAAATTCTGGCCAGCATGGGACTTTGAAAAAATTCTGGCCAGCATGGGACTTTGAAAATTTTCGGGCCAGCATGGGACTTTGAAAAAATTCTGGCCAGCATGGGACTTAGAAAAAATTCTGGCCAGCATGGGACTTTGAAAATTTTCGGCCAGGAGTCAGACTTAGAAAAAATTCTGGCCAGCATGGGACTTTGAAAATTTTCGGCCAGGCGTCAGACTTAGAAAAAATTCTGGCCAGCATGGGACTTTGAAAATTTTCGGCCAGGCGTCAGACTTAGAAAAAATTCTGGCCAGCATGGGACTTTGAAAAAATTCTGGCCAGCATGGGACTTTGAAAATTTTCGGCCAGGCGTCAGACTTAGAAAAAATTCTGGCCAGCATGGGACTTTGAAAAAATTCTCGCCAGCATGGGACTTTGAAAATTTTCAGCCAGGCGTCAGACTTAGAAAAAATTCTGGCCAGCATGGGACTTTGAAAATTTTCGGCAAGGCGTCAGACTTAGAAAAAATTCTGGCCAGCATGGGACTTTGAAAAAATTCTGGCCAGCATGGGACTTTGAAAATTTTCAGCCAGGCGTCAGACTTAGAAAAAATTCTGGCCAGCATGGGACTGAAAAAATTCTGGCCAGCATGGGACTTTGAAAAAATTCGGGCCAGCATGGGACTTTGAAAAAATTCTGGCCAGCATGGGACTTTGAAAATTTTCAGCCAGGCATCAGACTTAGAAAAAATTCTGGCCAGCATGGGACTTTGAAAATTCTGGCCAGCATGGGACTTTGAAAAAATTCGGGCCAGCATGGGACTTTGAAAATTTTCGGCCAGGAGTCAGACTTAGAAAAAATTCTGCCCAGCATGGGACTTTGAAAATTTTCAGCCAGGCATCAGACTTAGAAAAAATTCTGGCCAGCATGGGACTTTGAAAATTTTCGTCCAGGAGTCAGACTTTGAAAAAATTCTGGCCAGCATGGGACTTTGAAAATTTTCGGCAAGGCGTCAGACTTAGAAAATAATTCTGGCCAGCATGGGACTTTGAAAAAATTCTGGCCAGCATGGGACTTTGAAAAGTTTCAGCCAGGCATCAGACTTAGAAAAAATTCTGGCCAGCATGGGACTTTGAAAAAATTCTGGCCAGCATGGGACTTAGAAAAAATTCTGGCCTGCATGGGACTTTGAAATATTTCAGGCAGGTGTCAGACTTACAAAAAATTCTGGCCAGCATGGGACTTTGAAAAAATTCTGGCCAGCATGGGACTTTGAAAATTTTCGGCCAGGAGTCAGACTTAGAAAAAATTCTGGCCAGCATGGGACTTTGAAAATTTTCAGCCAGGCGTCAGACTTAGAAAAAATTCTGGCCAGCATGGGACTTTGAAAATTTTCAGCCAGGCATCAGACTTAGAAAAAATTCTGGCCAGCATGGGACTTTGAAAATTTTCAGCCAGGCATCAGACTTAGAAAAAATTCTGGCCAGCATGGGACTTTGAAATATTTCAGGCAGGTGTCAGACTTAGAAACAATTCTGGCCTGCATGGGACTTTGAAATATTTCAGGCAGGTGTCAGACTTAGAAAAAATTCTGCCCAGCATGGGACTTTGAAAATTTTCGGCCAGGCGTCAGACTTAGAAAAAATTCTGGCCAGCATGGGACTTTGAAAAAATTCTGGCCAGCATGGGACTTTGAAAAAATTCGGGCCAGCATGGTACTTTGAAAATTTTCAGCCAGGCGTCAGACTTAGAAAAAATTCTGCCCAGCATGGGACTTTGAAAAAATTCTGGCCAGCATGTGACTTTGAAAAAATTCGGGCCAGCATGGGACTTTGAAAAAATTCTGGCCAGCATGGGACTTTGAACATTTTCAGCCAGGCATCAGACTTAGAAAAAATTCTGGCCAGCATGGGACTTTGAAAATTTTCGGCCAGGAGTCAGACTTTGAAAAAATTCTGGCCAGCATGGGACTTTGAAAATTTTCGGCCAGGCGTCAGACTTAGAAAAAATTCTGGCCAGCATGGGACTTTGAAAAAATTCTGGCCAGCATGTGACTTTGAAAAAATTCTGGCCAGCATGGGACTTTGAAATATTTCAGGCAGGCGTCAGACTTAGAAAAAATTCTGCCCAGCATGGGACTTTGAAAAGTTTCAGCCAGGCATCAGACTTAGAAGAAATTCTGCCCAGCATGGGACTTTGAAAAAATTCGGGCCAGCATGGGACTTTGAAAAAATTCGGGCCAGCATGGGACTTTGAAAATTTTCGGCCAGGAGTCAGACTTAGAAGAAATTCTGGCCAGCATGGGACTTTGAAAAAATTCGGGCCAGCATGGGACTTTGAAAAAATTCAGGCCAGCATGGGACTTTGAAAATTTTCAGCCAGGCGTCAGACTTAGAAAAAATTCTGGCCTGCATGGGACTTTGAAATATTTCAGACAGGCGTCAGACTTAGAAAAAATTCTGGCCAGCATGGGACTTTGAAAAAATTCTCGCCAGCATGGGACTTTGAAAATTTTCGGCCAGGCGTCAGACTTAGAAAAAATTCTGGCCAGCATGGGACTTTGAAAATTTTCGGCCAGGAGTCAGATTTAGAAAAAATTCTGGCCAGCATGGGACTTTGAAATATTTCAGGCAGGCGTCAGACTTAGAAAAAATTCTGCCCAGCATGGGACTTTGAAAAGTTTCAGCCAGGCGTCAGACTTAGAAAAAATTCTGGCCAGCATGGGACTTTGAAAATTTTCGGCCAGGAGTCAGACTTAGAAAAAATTCTGCCCAGCATGGGACTTTGAAAAAATTCTGGCCAGCATGGGACTTAGAAAAAATTCTGGCCAGCATGGGACTTTGAAAATTTTCAGCCAGGCGTCAGACTTAGAAAAAATTCTGCCCAGCATGGGACTTTGAAAAAATTCTGGCCAGCATGGGACTTTGAAAATTTTCGGCCAGGCGTCAGACTTAGAAAAAATTCTGGCCAGCATGGGACTTTGAAAAAATTCTGGCCAGCATGGGACTTTGAAAATTTTCGGCCAGGCGTCAGACTTAGAAAAAATTTTGGCCAGCATGGGACTTTGAAAATTTTCAGCCAGGCGTCAGACTTAGAAAAAATTCTGCCCAGCATGGGACTTTGAAAAGTTTCAGCCAGGCGTCAGACTTAGAAAAAATTCTGGCCAGCATGGGACTTTGAAAAAATTCTGGCCAGCATGGGACTTTGAAAATTTTCGGCCAGGCGTCAGACTTAGAAAAAATTCTGGCCTGCATGGGACTTTGAAATATTTCAGACAGGCGTCAGACTTAGAAAAAATTCTGGCCAGCATGGGACTTTGAAAAAATTCTCGCCAGCATGGGACTTTGAAAATTTTCAGCCAGGCATCAGACTTAGAAAAAATTCTGGCCAGCATGGGACTTTGAAAATTTTCAGCCAGGCGTCAGACTTAGAAAAAATTCTGGCCAGCATGGGACTTTGAAAATTTTCGGCCAGGCGTCAGACTTAGAAAAAATTCTGGCCAGCATGGGACTTTGAAAAAATTCTGGCCAGCATGGGACTTTGAAAATTTTCGGGCCAGCATGGGACTTTGAAAATTTTCGGCCAGGCGTCAGACTTAGAAAAAATTCTGGCCTGCATGGGACTTTGAAATATTTCAGACAGGCGTCAGACTTAGAAAAAATTCTGGCCAGCATGGGACTTTGAAAAAATTCTCGCCAGCATGGGACTTTGAAAATTTTCAGCCAGGCATCAGACTTAGAAAAAATTCTGGCCAGCATGGGACTTTGAAATATTTCAGACAGGCATCAGACTTAGAAAAAATTCTGGCCAGCATGGGACTTTGAAAAAATTCGGGCCAGCATGGGACTTTGAAAAAATTCAGGCAGGTGTCAGACTTAGAAAAAATTCTGCCCAGCATGGGACTTTGAAAATTTTCGGCCAGGCGTCAGACTTAGAAAAAATTCTGGCCAGCATGGGACTTTGAAAATTTTCAGCCAGGCGTCAGACTTAGAAAAAATTCTGGCCAGCATGGGACTTAGAAGAAATTCTCGCCAGCATGGGACTTTGAAAATTTTCAGGCAGGTGTCAGACTTAGAAAAAATTCTGGCCTGCATGGGACTTTGAAATATTTCAGACAGGCGTCAGACTTAGAAAAAATTCTGGCCAGCATGGGACTTTGAAAAAATTCTCGCCAGCATGGGACTTTGAAAATTTTCGGCCAGGCGTCAGACTTAGAAAAAATTCTGGCCAGCATGGGACTTTGAAAATTTTCAGCCAGGCGTCAGACTTAGAAAAAATTCTGGCCAGCATGGGACTTTGAAATATTTCAGACAGGCATCAGACTTAGAAAAAATTCTGGCCAGCATGGGACTTTGAAAAAATTCGGGCCAGCATGGGACTTTGAAAAATTTCAGGCAGGTGTCAGACTTAGAAAAAATTCTGCCCAGCATGGGACTTTGAAAATTTTCGGCCAGGCGTCAGACTTAGAAAAAATTCTGGCCAGCATGGGACTTTGAAAAAATTCTGGCCAGCATGGGACTTTGAAAAAATTCGGGCCAGCATGGTACTTTGAAAATTTTCAGCCAGGCGTCAGACTTAGAAAAAATTCTGCCCAGCATGGGACTTTGAAAAAATTCTGGCCAGCATGTGACTTTGAAAAAATTCGGGCCAGCATGGGACTTTGAAAAAATTCTGGCCAGCATGGGACTTTGAACATTTTCAGCCAGGCATCAGACTTAGAAAAAATTCTGGCCAGCATGGGACTTTGAAAATTTTCGGCCAGGCGTCAGACTTAGAAAAAATTCTGGCCAGCATGGGACTTTGAAAAAATTCTGGCCAGCATGTGACTTTGAAAAAATTCTGGCCAGCATGGGACTTTGAAATATTTCAGGCAGGCGTCAGACTTAGAAAAAATTCTGCCCAGCATGAGACTTTGAAAAGTTTCAGCCAGGCATCAGACTTAGAAGAAATTCTGCCCAGCATGGGACTTTGAAAAAATTCGGGCCAGCATGGGACTTTGAAAATTTTCGGCCAGGAGTCAGACTTAGAAGAAATTCTGGCCAGCATGGGACTTTGAAAAAATTCGGGCCAGCATGGGACTTTGAAAAAATTCGGGCCAGCATGGGACTTTGAAAATTTTCAGCCAGGCGTCAGACTTAGAAAAAATTCTGGCCTGCATGGGACTTTGAAATATTTCAGACAGGCGTCAGACTTAGAAAAAATTCTGGCCAGCATGGGACTTTGAAAAAATTCTCGCCAGCATGGGACTTTGAAAATTTTCGGCCAGGCGTCAGACTTAGAAAAAATTCTGGCCAGCATGGGACTTTGAAAATTTTCGGCCAGGAGTCAGATTTAGAAAAAATTCTGGCCAGCATGGGACTTTGAAATATTTCAGGCAGGCGTCAGACTTAGAAAAAATTCTGCCCAGCATGGGACTTTGAAAAGTTTCAGCCAGGCGTCAGACTTAGAAAAAATTCTGGCCAGCATGGGACTTTGAAAATTTTCGGCCAGGAGTCAGACTTAGAAAAAATTCTGGCCAGCATGGGACTTTGAAAAGTTTCAGCCAGGCGTCAGACTTAGAAAAAATTCTGGCCAGCATGGGACTTTGAAAATTTTCGGCCAGGAGTCAGACTTTGAAAAAATTCTGGCCAGCATGGGACTTTGAAAATTTTCGGCCAGGCGTCAGACAGAAAAAATTCTGGCCAGCATGGGACTTTGAAAAAATTCTGGCCAGCATGGGACTTTGAAAATTTTCAGCCAGGAGTCAGACTTAGAAAAAATTCTGCCCAGCATGGGACTTTGAAAATTTTCAGCCAGGCATCAGACTTAGAAAAAATTCTGGCCAGCATGGGACTTTGAAAATTTTCGGCCAGGAGTCAGACTTTGAAAAAATTCTGGCCAGCATGGGACTTTGAAAATTTTCGGCCAGGCGTCAGACTTAGAAAATATTCTGGCCAGCATGGGAATTTGAAAATTTTCGGCAAGGCGTCAGACTTAGAAAATAATTCTGGCCAGCATGGGACTTAGAAAAAATTCTGGCCTGCATGGGACTTTGAAAAAATTCTGGCCAGCATGGGACTTTGAAAATTTTCAGCCAGGCGTCAGACTTAGAAAAAATTCTGGCCAGCATGGGACTTTGAAAATTTTCAGCCAGGCGTCAGACTTAGAAAAAATTCTGGCCAGCATGGGACTTTGAAAATTTTCAGCCAGGCGTCAGACTTAGAAAAAATTCTGCCCAGCATGGGACTTTGAAAATTTTCAGCCAGGCATCAGACTTAGAAAAAATTCTGGCCAGCATGGGACTTTGAAAAAATTCTGGCCAGCATGGGACTTTGAAAATTTTCAGCCAGGCGTCAGACTTTGAAAAAATTCTGGCCAGCATGGGACTTTGAAAAAATTCTGGCCAGCATGTGACTTTGAAAAAATTCTGGCCAGCATGGGACTTTGAAAATTTTCGGCCAGGCGTCAGACTTAGAAAAAATTCTGGCCAGCATGGGACTTTGAAAATTTTCAGCCAGGCGTTAGACTTAGAAACAATTCTGGCCAGCATGGGACTTTGAAAAAATTCTGGCCAGCATGGGACTTTGAAAATTTTCGGCCAGGAGTCAGACTTTGAAAAAATTCTGGCCAGCATGGGACTTTGAAAATTTTCGGCCAGGCGTCAGACTTAGAAAAAATTCTGGCCAGCATGGGACTTTGAAAAAATTCTGGCCTGCATGGGACTTTGAAAAAATTCTGGCCTGCATGGGACTTTGAAAAAATTCTGGCCAGCATGGGACTTTGAAAATTTTCGGCCAGGCGTCAGACTTAGAAAAAATTCTGGCCAGCATGGGACTTTGAAAAAATTCTGGCCTGCATGGGACTTTGAAAAAATTCTGGCCAGCATGGGACTTTGAAAATTTTCAGCCAGGCGTTAGACTTAGAAACAATTCTGGCCAGCATGGGACTTTGAAAATTTTCAGCCAGGCGTCAGACTTAGAAAAAATTCTGCCCAGCATGGGACTTTGAAAAAATTCGGGCCAGCATGGGACTTTGAAAATTTTCGGCCAGGAGTCAGACTTAGAAAAAATTCTGGCCAGCATGGGACTTAGAAAAAATTCTGGCCAGCATGGGACTTTGAAAAAATTCTGGCCAGCATGGGACTTTGAAAATTTTCAGCCAGGCGTCAGACTTAGAAAAAATTCTGGCCAGCATGGGACTTTGAAAATTTTCAGCCAGGCGTCAGACTTAGAAAAAATTCTGCCCAGCATGGGACTTTGAAAATTTTCAGCCAGGCATCAGACTTAGAAAAAATTCTGGCCAGCATGGGACTTTGAAAAAATTCTGGCCAGCATGGGACTTTGAAAATTTTCAGCCAGGCGTCAGACTTTGAAAAAATTCTGCCCAGCATGGGACTTTGAAAAAATTCTGGCCAGCATGGGACTTTGAAAATTTTCGGCCAGGAGTCAGACTTTGAAAAAATTCTGGCCAGCATGGGACTTTGAAAATTTTCGGCCAGGCGTCAGACTTAGAAAAAATTCTGGCCAGCATGGGACTTTGAAAAAATTCTGGCCAGCATGGGACTTTGAAAATTTTCAGCCAGGAGTCAGACTTAGAAAAAATTCTGCCCAGCATGGGACTTTGAAAATTTTCAGCCAGGCATCAGACTTAGAAAAAATTCTGGCCAGCATGGGACTTTGAAAATTTTCGGCCAGGAGTCAGACTTTGAAAAAATTCTGGCCAGCATGGGACTTTGAAAATTTTCGGCCAGGCGTCAGACTTAGAAAAAATTGTGGCCAGCATGGGAATTTGAAAATTTTCGGCAAGGCGTCAGACTTAGAAAATAATTCTGGCCAGCATGGGACTTTGAAAAAATTCTGGCCAGCATGGGACTTTGAAAATTTTCAGCCAGGCGTCAGACTTAGAAAAAATTCTGCCCAGCATGGGACTTTGAAAATTTTCAGCCAGGCATCAGACTTAGAAAAAATTCTGGCCAGCATGGGACTTTGAAAATTTTCGGCCAGGAGTCAGACTTTGAAAAAAGTCTGGCCAGCATGGGACTTTGAAAATTTTCAGCCAGGCGTCAGACTTAGAAAAAATTCGGGCCA